>NW_006921656.1:8543456-8547856 GCF_000298275.1 Orycteropus afer afer | reverse complement strand
AGATGCACTGATGAGTGGGTCTTTGTTTTTCTCCTCCAGGGGCTCACTCACAGGGGAAAAAATGAGTCACCAGGAAATATCTAAGGCAGGCCATGCTGTGGTAAAGGGAAGCCTGAGGTAGGTGCCAGCAGACATGCAAGACCTTGAAAACTGCAGGGTTTTCTAGGTGAGTTAGCCAATGCCAGTTGTGGAGTGACTTGGCTTATGTAACCTGGAGCTGGTAACTATTTCCTAGTTAGTTCCAGTTCGTTTCCCCAGGAAGTCTGCACCTGAAAGTTTAGTCACATCTCACCTGTGGGTTTCCTTCCTCTTTGTTGTTCCTTCCTTTAGTTTCCTCCAGGCCCCAGTAGAGGAAGTGTAAGAGAAGAACGAAACTCAGCTGCCACCGAGTCAGCTCTGACTCCCAGTGACCTCATGTGTGTCACCAAAGAACCTGCTCCATAGGGTTTTCAATGGCTGATTTTTTGGAAGTAAACCACCAGGACTTTCTTCCAAGGCATCTTGGAGTGGACTCGAACCTCCAACCTTTACACCACCCAGTGACTTCCTTCTATTCACTACCAATTGCCATCGAGTCAATTCTAACTCAGAGTGCCCTCGATGAACTGCTTCATAGAGTTTTCTGGGCTGTGACCTTATGAAGGTAGGTCACCAGGCCTTTCTTGGAGGCGTCTCTGAGTGGACTCAAAGTGCCAATCTTTTGGTTAGCAACCAAGCCCATTAACCATTTATGGCACCAATGGAAGAAGGTAGCACCTTTTCCTCACGGCCTTTTCCACCCCGCTCCCCTCCCGGCCTGCATGCTGCCTGCTTGGCTAACCGCTTCCCTCTCCAGCTCCTCCAGCCCCAGCCACTCCACTTTCAGTGTTCACTAACATTGCTAGATTTAATGAGTCAGGCCTGCCTCGGTGCTCCTGGGCCATTATGCCGTTGTCAAAACTGACATTTCACTTTTCCAATTGTTATGTTGCCTTCTGTGTGTGTAATTGCAAAAAGAATCTTTTTGCTTTGGGGTCCACTGCTTATTTAATATTGGAGCCACAATAGGAAAATGCATCTAGTCAGTAAAATTAATTATGGAGAACAAGTAATGGCTCTGTGAGGTGTCTGGGCTGAGGTTCTGAATTCAGCAGAGAAAGAGGGCTCCAGGCAGTTTCCTTGGACTCTGACATTAGATGTGTGTGTGTGTGCATGTGTGTGCATACATGTGTGTGTGCATGTGTGTGTGCCTGCATGTGCACACCCATCTTTGGAAGTATGCATGGCTCTGTGTGTCTGGGGCACATGGGCATGTGTGTGCAGGTATACTGGCATTGGTGTTTATGGACCCACAGATGTGCCCATGTGTGAATGACTATGCACAGATGTTTCAGGAAGGAGGAGAATTCACTCACTCTACCTTTATTTCCCGACAGCTAAAGTATGAGTCGGGGCCGACTTGACGGCACATAACAACAACAACAAAGTATACTGGATGTGCCCCAGTTCCGGCTTCTGAGCAAGGTATAACAACAACAACAACAACAAAAATGAACTCACTGCCAGCAAGTCAGTTCCAACTCATAGTGACCCCCACTGGGTTTCCAAGGTTGTAAGTCTTTACAGAAGGAGACCACCTTATGTTTCTTCTGTGGAGTAGTTGGTGGTTCGAACCAGGGACCATTTGGTTAGCAGCCAAATACCTTACCCACTACACCACCAGAACTCCTTGAGCATAGGGGTTAGAAACCAGGTAAGCTGGGATCTATACCATCAAGTAATACACAGTCTAGATCAGGGCTTCTCAATCCTGACACTATATTTTTTAACTTTTTATTGTGATTTGAGTGAAAGTTTACAGAGCAAATTGATTAACTTTGACACTGTTGACAGTTGATTCTTTTTTGTGGGGGAGTCTGCCTTGCACTATACATTGTAGGATGTTTAGCAGTATTCCTGGCCTCTTTCCACTACCAGTTGCCATCGAGTTGATTTCAAGTCATGGCGACTGCCATGTTATAGAGTAGAACCTGCTCCTTGGAATTTCCTTGGCCATGACCTTACAGAGGTATAGCACCAGGCCTTTCTTCCGTGGTGATTCTGGGCAGATCTTGGTTAGTGGCCGAGCATGTTAACCATTTGTATCCCCCAGGGACCCTCCTCTATCCACTAAAAAATGTCTCCAGGCATTGCCAGTCGTCCCCTAGGTGGCACGGTTCTAAAGAACATGGTGAAGTCCAGAACAAAGAAGAATGAGGAACACCAAAGACGCATGGAAACCATTAGTCCAAGGGACTGGTAGACTATGTGATCCTCAGCCTATATAAGACCAGAAGAACTAGATGGTGCCTGGCTACCACTGTCACACTGTCAACCAGTCGGAGGGGGATCTGTGTAGGAGATCCTGGATATAGTGGGAGAACAATGTGGAACAAAACTCAAAATCATTTAAAAAAAAAGGGGGAGGACCAGGTTTGCTGGTCTGATAGGGCCTAGGGGAACTCCTGAGACTATGGTCCCTAGCTGCCCTTCAGGTCTGGAATTGAACCCACACCTGTGGCTTCCAGCCAAACAAAGACAGGCATATGAGGTGAACATTTACACTAGGTAGATACACTCCTTGGAGAGAACAATCATGGGAGAATAGAAGGACTATGTATGCACAGGGAGACAGCTCGGGGGGCAGGAGTGTATGGAGGGAAAGACACGGGGAAGAGGTAACTATGGGGAGGAAGTGGGAAGAGAGCTGTTACATTGTGGGAAATTACAGTCAATGTCATGAGACAAAGTGGATGTGAGCTGCTGTATGGAAAATGAATTTGCTCTGTAAACTTACACACAAATCACAATAAAAATTTTAAAAAAAAGATTATATAGGAAACTTAGGGGGCAGCAAGTTTATGTTAATGGGGAGGAACGACTCAGCAAAGAAGGATGAGAATAGGTACGCAACTCAAAGGAGGTCATCGATGTCACTGAATTGGACAAGTAGAAACTGTTGAAGTGGTGCATGTTTTGCTATGTATATTTTCAAAAATAACAACAAAATAATTTTTTTTAAAAAAAAAAACAGAACCTGTTGCAGCAGGTGATCTTGGTGGAGTGGAAAGAGCACTTCCATAGAGATATGCACCCATGCTTTGGGAGCACAGGGGAGAGAGAGGTGCTCTGTCTTTGTCTGTGAGAGGCCCTAAGGAAGGTGGGGAGGTTTCAGAGGGAAAGTGGTATCCTCACAGGGGATCGTATCCAGTTGGCAAGATAAGCTCAGAAAACATGACTCTGTATGGAGGGAGCATTGGACAGGGAAAAAGTACTGGGCTTGGAGTTAGCAGGTCCTGAATACAAACCAGCCTGGCCACTTACTCGTTCAAAGGGTGGTGGTGTATGTGTCATGGGAACACAAAGATCCAATGCTCCCCCTCCAGGGTACAGCCTGGGGTTGGGGTACAAGGCATGGGGACAGAAGACATCTTGATCAATGTTGAGACTGTGGGACAGAGAGAGAGGGAAGAGGACCAGAGAGGGACAGGAACCAGGCCCTTCTGAAATGGACTCTGAATAAACTGTGGGCAACTTCATGGGTGGAAGATGGATGTGCTGGGCTGCCATGTGGACAGTGGTTTCAGACCCTGCACTACACTTGCACACCCAACGTGGCACATAGTAGGTGGCCATTAGGTCCCAGGAGTACTGGGCAAATCTCAGGTCTCCCAGCCAAGGTACTGGAGTAGGTTCCCATTACCCCTGTGAACTCGTAGACAAAGTTGCAATGACTGAGGACTGGACAGTCGCCAACACTGCCATCGCTTCCTCCCCTTCCTGTGGCCACAGAAGCTTCTATTTTAGGCTCCTTGTTGGCCTCACATCCTCACATCCTGTCTCCACCATTAAGGCTGAGGAGCAGCTCCAGCCCATGCTGCCTATGTGTGACTGTGTGATTCCCACCTTTGAGCTGCTCAGGGAGGACCTCACGCCAGGGAGGCTTTGATGAGGGCACACAACTGTGGGTAGTGCTCTGGTGCCACCTGTTAGTCATGGGGGAAGAGCAGGGCGGTCCTTAGGAAGGAACTGGGGCAGAGGGGCTGGTGGTTTCCTGTTTGGGTTTTATTTACTCTGGAATCTATTAAGTTTTATTCTTTTCTTTTCTTCTATTATTTTATTGCTGTTGAGAATAAACACAGCAGAACATACACCAACTCTATAATTTCTATATGTACAATTCAGGGACGCACTGCATTCCTCAAGCTGTGCCACCATCCTCACTGTCTTTTCCTGTCTTCATTCTCCCTTCTTAACATAAACTCACTGCTCCCTAAGGCTCCTACCTGACCTTTTAAGTTGCTATTGTCAATTTCTTCCCATATACAGGCAGTCCCCGGGTTAAGAACGCCTGGATGGTGGACAACTTGTACTTGCCCTTT
>NW_006921656.1:8540109-8541566 GCF_000298275.1 Orycteropus afer afer | reverse complement strand
ATCCCACGGGCCTTGTTTGATTACGGTTATCCATGTTGCACAAACATACATTATCTCTCTCAGGCCTGGGAAAACAATTTTCATTCTGAATGAAAAGAAAAAAAAAAAGTAGCCTGTAAATATTTTATTTTTTTCCTGAGGGGACCTTTGTTCCAGAAAGGTTGTTCAAAATCTTGCTGGAATGGGCCTGTGTGGGGTCAGGACCTGGAAAGGGAGCAGGTGGTGATGAGGGAAGAAGGTGCAGAACCTTGTCTGCAAGTCTGACTGGTTAGTTCCCTGCTCCCCTCCCCGAGTGAAGGCCTAATGGCATGTTAAACCCTCCAGTGTGCGTCCCAGAGCCTGAGGGAGACGCGGCTTAGGCTGCTCCTGAGGCCAACATGCAAGTGGAGAAGGTGGGGCTTGAGGGGCTGCACTAGTTTCCTGCGGCTGCTGTGACAAGTCACCACAAGCTTAGTGACTCACATCTGTCATCTAACAGCTCTGAGGCCAAAAGTCTACAATCGGGTGTTGGTAGGACTGCGTTCTTTCTGGATGCTTCAGGGGAGAACCCCTTTTCCAGCATCTAGAGGCTGCCCACCGTCCTTGGTGTATGTGCTGTCACCCCATCTCTGCTTCCGCCATCACCTCCTTGCATGGATTCGGATTCTCCTGGCCACCCCCCCCGACACACTTTATAAGGATCTTGTGATACACCGGGCCCACCTGGTGACCCAGGATACTGCCCCCATCTCCGGACCCTTAACTTAATACAGTGGTACAGTTTCTTCCACCATGTAGATCCGCAGCCTCCAGGGATTGGGCCGTGGGCATCTTTGGGGGCCTCTAGTCAGCCTACTATGGGAGGCATTGCCAGAGAGTCCTAGATGAAGGTTGGTACAGGTAGGTAGCCTGGCTCAGAGGGTCCAGTCTTCCGTAGCCTTGTTCTCCAGCTCCAGCCCCTAGGTCCAGCCCACCAACCACGGTTTGGGATGGGTTTCCTCCCCATTGTTTTCCACAGCAGCATCTAAATCACCACATGGTACCCAGCTTTGCACAATCCGTGCACATTAAAGAAACACAATCATTCTCAAGATCTACTTTAGATGTGAACTCAGCCACCATTCACAGACTCCCTGAAGACCCCAGGCTCTCTAGTAGACCTTGTGTACCAGGTGGCTTTACTTGTCATGGTCACCCTGCAGGACAGGTGTTACTAGGACCATTCTATGTGGAGGAGGTAGAGCTGAGGAGAGAACCTCCTTCCAGGGGCCAGGCTCTTCTGGAGAAGAGGGTGGGTGCAGTTGAGGCTGAGGGTGGAGAGCGTGGCCAGGAATTGCCCATGACCTTGGCCAGATGCCAGGAACACCTAGAGCTGGAGCCAGGAGCCACTGGGCAGATATTTTCTGGGTGGGAGAGATTTTGTTCTCTTTGTTCCTGTGACTGAATCAAACGCATTTGTTTCCTCACCCTGCTGATTG
>NW_006921656.1:8537080-8538669 GCF_000298275.1 Orycteropus afer afer | reverse complement strand
TGAAATCAGCTAAAGAAACGAAGCTCTGACACCCACAACGAGGTGGGCGGGCCTTGAGAACATGCTGAAGGAAATAAACCAGTCACCCAAGGGCCAGTGTCATGTGATCCAGAAAGGAACTGCATGGAGACCGGAGTTTTCAGTGGTCAGCAGAGAAGAGGAAGGAAGAAATGGGAAATTGGGTTTCTGTTTGAGGTGACAAAATTTGTTCTTGGAAATTCATAGTGGTGATGGTTGCATAACATAACGTGATTAATGTCACTGAATTATATACTTATGACTGATAAAAAACAGTACATTTTTTTGTGATATGTATTTTACCCCCATAAAAAATATGCAAAAACAAAATACCTTGAACTGACAAAAAATAGGACCAAAATTGTAGCATTCTGTAAAAGACTGTCATTTAAATGGACCCAGAAGGGACTTTGCCAGCCTTAAATCCAGCTTCTCCTTGATTTTCCATTTTACAACTGAAGAAAAAGACTCAGAGGTACTGAGTGACTTGCCCAAAGACAGGGCCAGTGGGTAGTCAAGGCAGGGCCACCCAGTGTCCTATCTTTGGCATCTCCCCTCCTTGGTACATAAGGCATTTGGAAGGTTAGGAAGTTTCTCTCTCTTTTTTAATTTATTTTAAATTACAAATATCAAAGAATCCCAAGTGTAGTGTTGGCTGGACACAATAACTAAATCCATTTTTTAATGCCCGTGGCCCCAGAGGTTATTAGCAAGATGTGTTCAAGTGTTGAACAGGAAAAAGACACTCAGAAAAGGGTATTCTTCTTCAGCCTTGCTTGCTCCAGTCCTTGACTTGGGCCCCCAGTCACCAGGTAACTGAGTCTTAAATGGGCTTTTCAGTTGTCAGGTTGAAGAGTTGGCACATGGAGATGGGGAGATGACCTTGCTTGACCCAGTGAGGAAGAAAGACTTTGGTCTGATTCCAGGGAGATGTCAGAGCTCTGAGCCTCCTCCAGCCCCAGGCAGGACCTTCTGGTTTCCTCCTCCACCCCAGCCCTGTAGCCTTCGAGCCTTGACTTGCCTATGTGCCGAGCCAGCCAGGCCTACCAGGGCTGCCTGTGACCTCGGCACCACCTCCTTAACTAAGACGAAGACAATCAGGAGAAGGGGTTAGGGCTGCCTGAGAAGACAGCTCTGCATTTCAGAATGTGGCCATTCTTAAGGGTCCAGCCACAATGTCCCCCAAAGGCCACTCACTCTCCAAGCCACCCTGGGGATCTGTGGGGCTGCCACTCACTGCCTCCTCTCCGCCCTCTCCCTCTCAGTCCTGATCCTGACCTTCTAGCTATTCAAGGGTTGATTTTGTCCCCCTGGCTCTTTCACTTTTGTTCTGCCCTTTAGATGTGGTGTTCCACTATATTAGGACTGTGGAATTGGATTTCTCTGACAGATAATGCAGCGGTCCTTCTGCAGACACCAAAGAAGGGGTCGTAAAGTCACTCAAAAGAGGCCAATTTGTGGTTATAGAGCATGGGACTTTATAGGAAAAACAGAACGAGGGTGACTGAGGTCCTTAAGCAGAAAGAGTAAAGCCTTCATAAATAATCAAATTAATTAAGTAAAAAATAAAT
>NW_006921656.1:8533576-8534870 GCF_000298275.1 Orycteropus afer afer | reverse complement strand
GGTTCAAACCCACCAGCCACTCCTGGGAAGGAAGGTTGGGCAATCCTACTTCTGTAGTGATAACTGCCTCGGAAACCCAAGGATGGGTCGCTAGGAGTCGGGGCCGACTCGATGGCAAATAACAACAACAACAGGTGAAGATGGAGGGAACCACATGGCAAAGAATGTGGGTGGTTTCTGGGAGCAGAGAATGACCCCCAGGTAACAGGGGCATGGGGCACTCCCACAGTCCCACAGATGCAAGGCACTGGATTCTGCCAATAAGACTGAGCTAGCAGCAGATCCCTCTCCTCTGAGGCTCCAGACAAGAATTCAGCCTGGCCACACCTCGATTCCAGCCCATGATGCCCTGAGCTGAGGACCCAGACATGCCAAACTACTGAACCACAAAACTGTGAGCTCATGAGTGGGTGTTGTTTAAACCACCAAGACTGGTCATTTGTTACATAGCAAAAGAAAACTAATACAGCATCTGATATAATCTTACCCAGAAAAACCAAAAAACCAAATCCACTGCCATTATTAAGTCAATTCTGACTCATAGTGACCCTATCAGACAGAGTAGAACTGCCCTCATAGGGTCTCCAAGGCTACAAATCTTTACAAAGACAGACTGCCTCATCTTTCTCCCATGGAGCAGCTAGTGGGTTTGAACCATCAACATTTTGATTAGCAGTCCAGTGCTTTGGCCACAATGCCAGCAGAGCTCCTTACTACAATCTTAGGCATTGGTAGAAGCTTGGTTTCAGCTCTCCAGCCACAGTTTTGGAGGCGCATGTTTAGATGAGAGGGACGGAAGAGGAGTGGAGTTGGACAGCTAAGGGGGCGGTGATTGGAGGATAGTGGAGAGGCAGGGACTCCATAGCATGCTCACTGGATCCACAAATCTGGGCCATGTGCCCACACAGTCTGCATTCCAGCCTGGGCCGGCATCTCTCAGCCCCTGAGCCTGCCATGTCCTCCTGCTTCTCTCATCTGCACAGGTCTCTAGCTTCTTCTCTGCTGGTGAACAGTAGGAGCCGCCATCTCTCGGGAGGCATCGCTTTTCCTGGAGAGCTGTCTTAGTTTCCTGTGCTGCTGTCATGTAAATACCAAAAGTGGGCGGCTTTGAAGAACAGAAATCTGTTTTCTCACATTTTGGGAGACTACAAGTCCAAAATCAGCATGTGGCTTGAGGGGAGGGCCTTCTTTGTTTACTTCAGCTTCTAGTAGCTTGGTGCTCCTGAGTGTGTAGATTTGTCTGTATCTGTTATTTGCCGTAGAGATACCTCCTCGGAAACCAAAGGAGGGGTCG
>NW_006921656.1:8532002-8533246 GCF_000298275.1 Orycteropus afer afer | reverse complement strand
TTTTTTTCCTGTGTGTGTGCCTAATCTAGGAGCCTTAGTGGCACAGTGGTTAAATGCTCAACTGCTAACCAAAAGGTCAATGGTTTGAACCTACCAGCTGCTCCAGGAGAGGAAGATGTGGCAATCTGTTTCAGTAAAGGTTACAGCCTGGGAAAACCTGTGGGGAAGTTCTGTACTGTCCCATAAGGTCACTAGGAGTTGGACTCGACTCCATAGCAGTGGGTTTGGTGACTGGTGCCTAATCTGCCCTTTTATCACTCAAGAATGCTCAGGTCTAGATACAGCCTACATTGTGTGGCTTCATTAGCATAACAAAAGGAAACTCCTTTCCAAATGGGAGTCATATTTATAGATACAGGGATTAGGCTCCCAACAGCTATTTTGAGGGAACACAATTCAGTCCAACATTCTAACCTCTGACCTCCTAAAATGCATGTCCTTCCCATGTGCAGAACACTTCCCTCCTATCACAGCTCAGGAGTGTTGGTGGTCCTGCAGGCCTGGATGGTGCCTTGGCCTTTTCCTTTATGGGACCATACATGTTCCATTGCAGTCCCAGGCACCTCCTGCCTCCTCCATGCATGGCCAGCTCCACCAGGACAGGGAGGGCTGTCTGTCACCATGCCAGCCACAAGCAGCTTTGTGTGTGAATGAAAGTGTGAAGAGCTGGGGCTGGCCCTACCCAACCTCCAGGAGCAGAGCTGAAAGAGGACAAGTTCCTTGTCACTAAGGCAGCACCTACAGGGCAGAAGGTGGTGGAGTAACAGACGTGAACAGTGTGACAGAGGACAGAGTGACTCCTGTCCTTCTTGTAAATGGGGCTTGGAAGTGGGACAGGACTTGCCAAGTCGTCACTTTGAATAGTGGCAGTTGTGAACTTCTGATGTCCAGCCCAGGTAAGTCATGAAAACACCCTGTCTTAGTTTTTTTAGTGCCTTAGTACTGCTATAACAGAAATAGCACAAGGGGATGGCTTTTGCAAACAGAAATTGATTCTTTCATAGTTCAGGGGCTAGAAGTCTGAATTCAGCGTGCCAGCCCTAGAGGAAGACTTTCTCTGTCTGTCGGCTCCCAGTACAGGAGGAGGGCCCTTATCTCCTTTCGGCATTGGTGGGCTCGGTTTCCCTTGGCAATCTCTATGTGTCTTGGCATCATCCTTCCTCTGGGCTTAGGAGGTTCCTGGGCTCCTGGGTTCAAAGAACACAGTCCAGTCTTGGCTCTTCTTTCTCAGTGGTAGCAGGTCC
>NW_006921656.1:8522260-8531387 GCF_000298275.1 Orycteropus afer afer | reverse complement strand
AACTCACAAACAGTACTTACAGTTAAGTGGTTTATTAGGGAAGTAATAGGGTACGACTCGGGATGCAGCTCCTTGATTAGGACAGCTTCTTCTTGCCATCTGCTGCCAGACACTGCTGGATCGCTTTTACTTCCAAGTCCTGCTGAGGGCCTTCTGCCGCTGGGCCTTGGTGGGAGCCTTCTCGGGCAAGAGTTACAACTCTTAGCTCCATAGGCTGGCAAGCCCCACAGTAGCTGTCTTGCCCTGGCCTCCTGGTTCCCACCATCTTGCATGGCTGATTGCTGTTGTTACTGCCGAGCTGCCATATTACCGCTCTCTCTGTCTGTCTCTTGGGACTAGGAAGTTCTCAGCACAGGGATCCTTGGTCCAAAGGATGCACTCCAGTCCTGGCTCTTTTTTCTTGGTGGTCGTGAGGTCTCCCTTTCTGCCTCCAGGATGGCTCATTTTAAGCCTGCAGGATGGCAAAACTGACTGATCCTCTTGTTAGGTTCCATATACCTTATTGGTATGGTGCCACTCCCACGAAGGTGGTATGCCTTTTGTTTTCGTTATTAGTAAGCTGTCCAATCCCTTTGGGGGGGGCTATAAGCACCTCATTTGCATAGCCCCACCCAGTTATTTCGTGGGCATTACAAAGGCCATATTAAGTAATTTACTGTACTGCAGGCCACCCCCTGGGTCTTCTAGCCACTGGCTTTTTCATACTTAAAGGATTAACTTTCTCCTCTGAATCATTTTACCAGCCCAAAGTAGTCATTAACAATTAGTCCCTTTACTAACAGAGCATATGAACCCCAGCCTCCATGACCCTGAGACCGGAAGAGCTAGATGGTGCCCGGCTACCACCGCTGACTGCTCTGAAAGGGAGCACAATAAGAGGTCCTGGATAAAGTGGGGTAAAACGTGGAACAAAACTCAAAATCATCAAAAAGACCAGGCTTACTGGTCTGATGAAAACTGGTAAAGCCCCCAAGACTACGGCTTTTAGACACCCTTCAGGTTAGGAACTGAACTTAACCCCTGTAACTCAACTGGCAGTCAAAGGACAGACAGACCTATAAGGTGAACAGTAATACCAGGAGGGTAGCCTTCAACAATCAAGCAGATGAGATCAAGAGGACAGTATCTGCCTAGGGAGAGAGCTAGGAAGAAGGAAGGGAAGGGGTGTGCATAGGGAGGAAGTGGGAAGAAAGCTGTTACAGTGTGGGGACTGCAGTAAATGTCACAAAATGGAATGTGCATGGATTGTTTAAACGGAAAACCAATTTGCTCTGTAAGCTTTCACCCAAATCACAATTAGAAAAAAAAAAAAAAAACAAAAACCCAACAACCAACAATTAGTCCCTCAGTAGGGCCCAGAGTCTTCACGGTGAGGCCACTCAAATACTAGCCATTTAGGTCTCCCACACATGTCCACGTGAGAGGGTAAGCTTCTCCAAAAGTTTCTTTTGTCTTTACCTTTTTTAACCTCTGATAAAATTGAACTGAGAGAAGATTACCTCCTAGCTCTGAAAGCCTCTGACCTTTTGGAGGTATCAGCATAGCAAAATCTTTAAGGGACTTTAGGTTCAACCACTGTATTCCAGGAGCTCTGATAGTGTAGTGCCTAAGGCACTTGACTGCTAACCAGAAGGCTGGCAGTTCAAACCCACCAGCCACTCCTTGGAAGGAAGGTTGGGCAATCTACTTCCGTAGTGATACCGCCTCGGAAACCCAAGGAGGGGTCACTGTGAGTCAGGTTTGACTTGATGGCACATAACAACTGTACTCCAGTCCAGCATTGCCTCCCCTTTAGTCTACTTTTTTATAGTTACTCCTTTACCATTACAGTTTGTACAATCACAATGATAACATTCACAAATGAATCATATAATCCTATTAACACCTTCCTCCACCTTCTGTTCCCCAGACCCATCAGGAAAAGAAGAATCTTTTCAGTAGGGATCCTCCCTTGTCCCCCTCATTCTGAGTGTAAATACATGTAAACACGTAAGCTAGCCATTATCCCATGCCTTTGTACCCTCCTATTTCATTTTGCCAATTGCTAAATTGCCTGTCCCTATCAAACCAATACTCTGAAGAGACAAGCATATTCCTTGCTCTGAATAATTTTCTGTTCTGGTTGGAACTTGGAGTCTGCATCTATAAGCAAAGTCCAATTAGCGAGCCATCAAATTGCAGCAGTTTACCCCAGCTAGTGGTGTCAAACATCTTTTCCTTCGTTTGGTCATCTACTGGTCTGTTCATCCCTAGTCATCCAAGCCAGATCAATGGGTATGAGCTGTAGGCTCAGAAGTCCACACTCCCACCCCCTGCACTTTAGGTTAGCCGGCCCTTCTCTCTTTCTGACCCCTAACCCCTGTGGGCCGGGACAGTGGGTGCCAGTGGAACATGTCCAAATTCAGTCCATCTCTTCATTGCTGCACCTCCCCCACTTTCACTCATCTCCTGGCCCCAGAGGGTCACATTAAGGGAGCAAACCAGGCTGTCTACTTGCCAGCTCTCTTTTAACTTCCAATCCTGGAAGGGAGCTCCTCTGATAAGCACTAACTTTTCCTGACTCAATGCATCCAAAGGGAAAACACTTACTTGAAATTCAAAAGATGAAACTTTTATTTTTCTTCTTTTTTATCTGCTGGTTCTTCCTTCAAAGGCAAATCTCATGTTCTCTCAGCAGCTCTGGGTAGACCTGTGTGTCTTTTTTCTTTTTTCCTTAATTTTCATTGTGAGTGAAGGTTTACAGAGTAAATTCATTTTCCATACAGCAGTTCATACATTTTTTGTTTTATAACATTGACTGCAATTCCCCACAATGTAACAGCTCGCTTCCCACTCCCTCCCCATAGTTACTCTTCCCTATGTCCTTCTCTCCCATGCACTCCTACCACCAGAGCTGTTTCCCTGTGCAAACACTGCCCTTCTGTTTTTCCATAATTGATTGCTCCAAGTAGTATACCTACCCGATGTAAATGTTCAGCACTCATGCCTGTCTATTATTTGGCTGGAAGCCACAGAAGTGAGTTCAGTTCCAGACCTGAAGGGTAGCTAGGGGCCATAGTCTCAGGGCTCTCACAGGCTCTATCAGACCAGCAAACCTGGTCTTTTTTTTCTTTTTTAATGATTTTGAGTTTTGTTCTACATTGTTCTCCCACTCTATCCAGGATCTCTTGCACTGATCTCTCTCTGAGTGGTTGACAATAGCAGCTAGGCACCATCTAGTTCTTCTGGTCTCTTGGTCATATAGTCTGAGGATCGCACAGTATACCAGTCACTTGGACTAATTGTTTCCATGCGTCTTTGGCTTTCTTCATTCTTCTTTGCTCTGGACGAGGAGAGACCCATAGTTGCATCCAGATGACCGCTTGCAAGCTTTTAAGACCCCAGTTGCTACTCACCAAAGTAGGATGTGGAACAATGTTTTTGTGTAGCATGTTATGTCAATTGGGCTTGATGTCCCCTGGGACCATGGTCCCGAGCCCACAGGTCCAACTACTTGCTCCCTCCATGTAGCTGGCTGTGGCCAAGAAGTTACCACAAACTTGTCCCTTGTCAGCTCCACTAAATACCTGGACATTCTTAGAGAACATACAAATATGCTTGTAGAAACATAGTCTGCCAACCCTATATGTGGTCTTGGGCACACTACCCGCTGCCTAGACATACCTGATCGTTCAGCCTGACCACATATCTATCCACTGGTAGATTAAGACCTGAATGTCTTTTTAAATGCAGATTTCCTGCCTGGAAAGAATCTAAGTGGGACTCATGTTTTTTACCTAAGCCCCCGATGCTTTATACTCAGAGCTACTGCATTCAAAGGAACAGCCTGTCTTTCTTTTGGGTGAATTCTAGCTCCCCTTTTAGCATATCCAGTCAAGCATTGGCTAAAGGCAGAATTACATGCTCTCTGTCATTTATAATACTTAATATTTGTTTCTACCATACATTTTGGTCTGTTTTACAATACAAGGTGGGAGAAACATTCAATATCCGTAGTGCCACGTAGTCTTGAGCAATTCTGTCTGCCTCAAGCACTTCAC
Organism: Orycteropus afer afer; assembly: GCF_000298275.1. Classification (NCBI taxonomy): domain Eukaryota; kingdom Metazoa; phylum Chordata; class Mammalia; order Tubulidentata; family Orycteropodidae; genus Orycteropus; species Orycteropus afer. The sequence continues at coordinate 8,527,347 of NW_006921656.1, read as the reverse complement.
CAAGTCCATAAGCATTTATTAAGCACACATTAGGCCAATGGCTCACTGTGGAGCCCTGCCATATTTCAGGCATGTGCTTAGCAGTTGATATTCATTGTCTAATCAAATCTAGATGATTCCTTTGAACTGAACATTCTCCTTTATAGATTTGAGCCATGTGTAATTCACTATGGGCAAGGCACTGTGAAGAACAGAGGAATGATTACTATTTGGTTGACTGCTCTCAAAGGACACACAGCCCTAAGGAGGGTGAAAATCAAAAAAAGTATAAGGCAGCCCCTCAGAACAAGGACTAGCCTCCAGCAGCCTTCCACCCCTCATCCTCATTGCCTGTTTGTTTTCTCCTTGTGGGCATTGTGGGTCATAACTTTGACTGCTGGGTGCTGAGCACAGATCTCCAGCCCCCACCCCCTACAGCAGATACTTTGGGGAATGTATCTTGTTTTTATGCACTTCTACTGACTCTCTAAGGAGCCATGGTGGCTTAAAAGTTAGGCATATGGCTGCCAACCAAATGGTCAGTGGTTCAAACCCAGCAGCTCATGGGAGAAAGCCCTGTCAATCTGTATAAAGAGTACAGCCTAGAACGCCCTATGGGGCAGTTCTACTCTGTCACATGGGGTTGCTATGAGCTGGAGGTGACTTGATGACACCCAACAACAGCACTGTGTCTCTGGAAGACATCACTTCTTTTTTGGAATGAGGGGTATACAGGAATTAAAAATGAGCAAATCAATTGCCTTGGTATCCACAGCAACAAGCGTGATGTCCACACACACAGGAAGTGACTTGTTGAAGAGTAAAAGCTGGGCTGGAGAGCAGAAGTCCATGCTTGTCACTGTTCAAAGTGCCAACTTGGCAAGTCATCTCCCAGTTCCAGGCCCTGTTCACAAAAGGTGCAGAGTAAGACCTCCACCAGCAGGCTGGTGGGAGGATTGAAGACATGGTCATGGGTCTCACACTATCTGGTATGGGGTAGTTTATAGGCAGTGTTAAACCAAAAGACCAAATGTACTACCATTGAGTCAATTCTAACTTGTGGAGACCCCATATGTTATGGAGTGGAATTACTCCATGGGGTTTTCTTGGTTGTAATCTTTACAGAAGCAGATCACCAGGCCTTTCTTGGGTGACACTGTTGGGTGGATTCAAACTCACAAACTTCAGGTTAGCAGTTGAGTGCCTACCACTTGCACCACCGAAGGACCTACAGTCAATCCATGTTTGTGCTCTGTTAATGGTCCTTTTGTCACCAGTTTTCATCGAACCTTCTTCTGCTGAAAAATTTCAGTGACTTGAAGGCAAATGCTAAATTAAGCAAGTCATGATCGTATTGCAATATTTACTCCCTTTTCAGCAAACTCCTTGCTGAGGGCAATCTGACATGGGCTGTGAGGAAGAGAACAGCAGCCTCAGCTCCTGCCCTGTGGAGTCCTTGTTGACATCAGACAGACAGGCTAAATTAGCAATTAGCGTCGGACACCTCAGCCCTTTGCTAGGGATGGCTTTCAATTAGCAGGCAGCTGCTGCACGCCCATTCGCCAGTGTCACCGTTCCTGCCTTTATTCTGAATGATAATTGCAGTATGTACCATTGGATATTTTTAACTGTTCCTTTTTTTTTTTTTAAAAAACGAAGAGACTGTCATTCTTTTTTTGCAGAAGCTCAGCTGCACCATTGTTGCCCCTGTAAAGAGAAATAAAAAACCTGGGACAAATTTCTCCTGACAAGTGGCCACGCGAAACCCCCAGGATCTCTTTCAGCTTACAACCCCAGAGAGAGAAACTTATCATCTGCCTAGGCCCAGCTATGTGAGCATGTGTGTATGTATCTGGGAGACTATGTCTGTAAGGGCACGCACATACCAAGAACAATAGCTATACGGTGTTTAGAATGAATGTTGTTGTTGGCTGTCACTGAGTAGAATTCCACTCAACACATGCTGACCCCATGTGTGCCGAGCAGAACTGCTCCATAGGGTTTTCAAGGCTCTGACCCTTTAGAAGCACATTACCAGGGCAGTGGCGGCACTAGGGTTGATGTTGTCTGGTGCTGTAACTCGTGGCGTCATGCCCTTGGTGGCAACCAAATCTATTGCCCATGGTATTTTGACCCAAGTAGAAAACAAAGATGGCAGTGAGTTTGGTTTGGTTTTTGGAGGAAACAAACAAACAGCTGTGACCCACTCAAAGATGGCAGCCAACCACACTTTGAATGTGTGTTGCTCTCCAGAGTCCTGCCTCAGCCCACGTTCCTGAAAGCGTCAGGAGCCTGATGTGGGGGACAGGACTATTGGCAAGACTTTGGAAAACAACACACATTCAAAACGGTGTGTTCAGCAGCCCTCTTTGAGCTAGGCTCAGCTGTTTACTTGGTTCTAAACACTATGGACAACATGTTTGGTTGCTATGCAACTCATACATGGCCTTTGTTTACGACAGTAATTACTAAACCATTTTGAACTGGTTTGAAGTCCTGGATTCAATGATCATGTTGGGGGCACTGATAGGTCAGTGGTAGAATTCTCATCTTCCATGAGGGAGACCTGGGTTTGATTACGCACAGCCCCCACTCATACGTCAGGGCAGGGCTGTGTGTGGCTATGACGCTAAACAGGTATCAGTGGAGCTTCCACACTAAGATGGACAAGGACCAGAAGAAAGGACAGATAATCCACCTCAGAAACCAGTCGGTGGAAACCCTATGCATCACTATGGTCTGATCTGCAAGCAACCGTGGAGATGGTATAAGACTGGATAGCTTTTTGCTCTGTTATATTTAGAGTCTCCATGAATTAGGGTGACTTGACTCAACACCATAGATTGAGTCCTTCTTGTATGCTTGGCATTTTTACTCCCATTTTGTCACTTAAACTCCCCAACAACCTTGATTGGTGCAGATGGTTACCCTCACTTTCTAGAAGAAGATAGTGAGGTTCAGCGAGGGGCAGTGATGTCTTTCGAAGGTCACACAGCTCCCTCAAGGAACCACGGTGCTCATGGAGATTTCACACTTCAAGTACCTAGCATGGTGCCCACACACAGTGGACGCTCCATAAAAGTAAGCGTCTCCTTGGTGACAGCACTGGGACTGGAGCTCAGCACTGCTTCCAGGAGCTGTCCCCTCCCCTCCCTGAGCCTCTTTCCCCACCCTGCTCTGATACCTGTGGCTTGCTCACTTGTGCCCTCTCCATGTAAGACTACTGCCTCCTCTCCCTTTCCTTCTCTCTCTCTCCCTCCAGACTTGGGTGCATCAGCATCTTTTGATTTCTGAAGCCTCTTCAGAAGTATTTTGGACACAAACAATGGTCTTGGCTTTTGGATTTCCAAGAGGCGCCAGCACAATGCCAGCAGACATCGGGACTGATTTTGATAGTCGCCTGCAGGCAATGCACTCTGCATGCTGAGGTGACAGGCGTCAGGTGCTGGAAATCTAACACTATTTTTATGACTCGTATTCTATCTTCCAGAAGCCTCCTTGTTTGGAACTCCAGGCCCTGGATTCTGGAAAAGCGTTTTCTGAGGGCACAAGGACAAACTTGTTGGTTTAATCAAAGGCTCAGGGAGACCCAGTCTCAGGTCCTTGTACATCCTCAACCCTCCTCAAAGTGCCCCCTGCTTTCTTTATGAAGGTCTCAGCAGGAACTTCCCTGGCTACTTGACAGAACCACTGGCTGGCTTCTTCCATCTTAGTGACTGTTGAGCTCTCCAGAGTAGGGGCCTGTCAAAATGTCTCTGAAGTGCCAGATTCACTCAACTGAGTCATGGTTTTTGAAAGGTTATCATGAAAATGAATTTTCAGGGAGAAAGTCAGGGAGGAGGGCATCCACTTTTCCCAGGTGCCCTCAGGCCAGGCAAGCATTAGCAGTTCTTCCCCTGCATTCCTTGAGAACTTGGCACAGATCTTCATGTTCCATTCAATACAAGAAACACTCATTGAGGATTACATGAAGCATTGTACAGTATTCCTTTCAGGGTCTTTCAGACCATGTTGTGAGTTTCTTTGGAGGCTTCAGCTGCTAACCAAGAGGTTGGAGATTCAAGTATACTCAGAGGCCCCTCAGAAGAAAGGCCAAGTGGTCAGTCTACTTTTGAACAACCAGCCTCCCAAAATGCTATAGAACACAGTTCTACTCTCCAACGACATGGAGTTTCAAGGAAGTGGAAGTGACTTGACAGCACCTGGTGGTTTTTTATTTTGGTGAGTTTCTTTATTCCATTAGGGGTTTAGGGCAAAGAAGCAGTACCCTGATTCTCAGACTCACTGTTCCAGCTCTTTGGAGACCCAGACCAAGAGAACCACCTATATAAGAATGGAAACCAAATGGGAAACAAGTTAGTTTTATTAGTATGCTGGCCAGGCAAGCCACATGCATCCTTCACTGCCGGGCTCTGTGGGAAAGCTGAGTTGAGAAAGGATGCAGGCTTTGGTCCTGCGCTAACACTTTCATTCTGCCAGTGCACTAACTCGGGATTCATGTGCGTTGCCCAGGCCCAAGGGGGCCCTGGGATGTTTAACACCATTAGCAGAGTAGGTGACAGTCAAGCAAGACACATGGGCAAGCCTTATCCAGAGTGATTGGGACACAGCAGGCAAGAGGAGACAAGGCCCTGAGCCTGTGTCCTGATGAATGTGAAGTCACGGCCTATCAGATGAACACTGCTGTTAGGTGCTGTCTATTCTAATGGAATTGCCATGCAGGCTTTTTGAGGTTGTGATTTTTACAAAAGCAGATCCCAGGTCTTTCCCCCTCAGAGCCTCTGGCTGAGTTTCAACTGCTGGTATTTTTTTGTTAGCCTCCAAGAGCTTAACTGTTGTGCTGTCCGGGCTCCTTATATGAGCCCTAATCCTCACAATGATTTGGCAGCTTCCTAGAGATATTTCCTTTCCTCTATGGCTGAAAGCAGAAAATACCAGAAAGATGTTTACCTGTGTTTTATTGACTATGCAAAAGCATTTGACTGTGTGGATCATAACAAATTACAGATAGCATTGAGAAGAATGGGAATTCCAGAACACTTAATTGTGATCATGAGGAACCTGTATGTAGACCAAGAGGCTGTTGCTCAAACAGAACAAGGGAATAC
>NW_006921656.1:8493816-8521395 GCF_000298275.1 Orycteropus afer afer | reverse complement strand
TGCGCTATGGGCTGAAGCCAAGCCAGGATTGTGAGGCTGGCTCAGGACCGGGCAGCATTGCATTCTGTTGTACATAGGGTTACTCTGAGTCAGAGGCGACTGGACAGCATCTAACAACATCATGGGAAGAGTGGGAAGGAGCATGGCCTCTTCCCAAACATATCAGGACCAAGTCGAACCTAAGCAGAGGGTACCAAGCCAAAAACTGAACTCATTGCCATCAAGTCAATTCCGACTCATAGTGATCCGCTTTGGGTTTCTGAGGTGATAAATCTCTACAGAAGGAGGTTGCCCAGTCTTCCTTCCACAGAGTGGCTGGTGACCTTGAACCGCCAACCTTCTGGTTAGCAGTCAAGAGGGTGTAGAAGGGTGCAAAATAATCGTATTTGATAGCTTCCTATGGTGGAGGCAGCAGCTTTTCCATCTTAGTGGAGCAGCATCTTTCTGGGGCTGAGATTTGTTGCTGGAGACTCAGCCTAGAGCTTGCATTTCCAGAGCTCAGTGGTGTCACTAACAAAGTGTGTGCGTGTGGGGGAATGGTACCGACCTCACCGCACAACACTGCCAGAGGGAGTGGCTGTCTTTAAGTGTTTGTGCAGGGATTCAGCTGAAATTTACTATTTTTTTTTTAAATACCTATAGTTAGTTATAACATAAACATTTTTTTTGTAAGCCCAGCTCATTTGAATCAGTATACCTGCTGTTGTTGTTGTTGTTATGTGCCGTTGAGTCAGACCCAGGTCATAGCGACCCCTCCTTGGGTTTCTGAGGTGGTATCACTACGGAAGTAGATTGCTCAACCTTCCTTCCGAGGAGTGGCTGGTGGGTTTGAACCGCCAGCCTTCTGGTCAGCAGTCAAGTGCCTTAGGCACTGTGCTACCAGAGCTCCTATACTGAATCAGTATACCTACAAAGTTAAAACTCTACACTAATTCATTTTGTGAATGTTGTAATGTGCCCTGGTCAGAGTCGTTGTTATCACCCAATTAGAGTGACACTTCAATTCACCTGGTTTCCTTGGTGTTACAAGCACACACTGTTGTTTTTGTTGCTGCTTGTGTTTTTATAGTTACTAATTTTGTCAAATTTTCTGGTGTTTTAAGTACAATATTGTAATTAGTCTTCAGGAACCTTTATTAATAACTTTTTTGAGAATGAAGTAGTCATTAAAGGAAAAGAAGGAGAAATTTTTTTAAAAAAAGGCTTCTGCTTAGTTACTAATAATGTTATAATTAATGATGTTGTAATTCAATGTGGATTTTACAAAAAATTTAGCTGTTGCACGGAAACAATCCCCAAGCAGCCGAGCTGATTCTAACTCATGGCAACCCTGGAGGACAGGCCAGAACCGCCCCCTGTGAAATGGCTAGTGGATTCCAACCACTGATGTTTAGGTTAGCAGCCAAGTGCTTTAACCACTGCACCACCAGGGAGCCTTAATTTTGGTCTTGGTATTTATATAACCTGAGAAATGTCACATTTAAGCAGCATATGATTATATTGTCACACATTCTAGGATTAAAATTGATAACAACCATTACTAAGGATTCTGTATGGTCTGGTACAGTTCATGGAGGAGGTGACACCATGAGTTACCACACTGGTGATACCAACCCTAGTGAAACCACTGCCAACCCTTCCAGCAATTTTATAATCTATATAATAAATAGAAATGAATCCCTTTCTGCTTAAACAGATTTCATGGTTTCTGTTGTCTTCAACTAAACTTTACTAATACATCGGTAGATGGTAGATAGATATGTTTTTCAGTACCAATGATGCTGTTGAAATGGCCACTGTCATTCATATACCAGTTTTTCATATACCAGTTTTTCATATGTTGTGTGTGTGTGTATATATATATATATATATATATATATATATATATATATACATTCCTCCATGGGAGCCTTTAGCATCCTTTCTTCATGACTTGTAGTTATGAAGTTTCACAATGAGGCATCTTCTCATTCATTATGTTGGGTACTCTGTGGTCTCATTCATTCATTACACTGGTCACTGAAGAATTACATCCTTCAAGTCTGGGAAGTTTTCCTGCATTATTTCTTTGACAATTCCTCTCCACCAGATTCTCTATTATCTTAGCTGGAAGACCATATCTTAGACCTCCTGGACTGACCTAAATGTTGAAATATTTTCTTTTCTTTTCCTTTTTCTATCTTCTTTATTGTTATGTTTTTTGAGAGCTTTCCCCTTTAATTTTCAAGGCTGTCTATTGTCTTGCTTTGTTTCTGTTCTCTTCTTAAATTTTAACTATTTGTTTTAGTTTTCTAGTCTGGTGGTATAGTGCCTAAGGCATTTGACAGCTAACCAGAAGGCTGACAATTCAAACCCACCACTCTTCAGAAGGAAGACTGGGCAATCTGCTTTTGTAGTGATACTGCCTCAGAAACCCAAGGAGGGGTTGCTATGAGTCGGATCCGACTCAATGGCAGTTTTTCTTTTTTTAATATTGTTGTAATATAAACACCACAAGTGGGTGGCTTTAAAAAAGAAATTATTTTCTCCCAGTTTAGGAGGTTAGAAGTCTGAACTCAGAGCACCAACTCAAGGGGAAGGTTTGCTCTCTCTGTTGGCTCTGGGGGAACATCCTTGTCCCTTTAGTTTCTGCTTCCTTGTTCCATGGAGATCTCCATGCATCTTGGCATCTGTCTTACCTCCATCTCTCTCTGTTTGCCTGTTCAATCTCTTTTATATCTCAGAATACATCAAGATATACCCTACATTAATCCTGCCTTATTAACATAACAAAGACAACCCATTCCCAAATGAGATTATAACCACAGGCACAGAGATGAGGATTTATAACACATATTTTGGGGACATAATTGAATCCCTAACACTACCTTTCCTTTCTCAATTTCTGGAATATTTTTGTGTTTCCTTCTTTTTTTTTTTTTTTTTTTTAATTGATAACTATTTTGTTTTGATGGATGTCATACCTTCTCTCATTCCTTTGGGGGTATAAAAATAAGATTTTTTAAAAATGCTTTCTTCCAGTCTTTGCCCTGCTCTGTTTCTTCTGAGTTATCCCTCTCCCTCCTCCAGCTCGTTGTTACCTGTCTTTTTCCTTTTGCAGGCTTTTGTTTTCAATGGTTTATGGTCTCTGGTTGTCAAGTTGCAAGTCAGGAGTGAGACCATAACAAAGGAACGTATGCTGTGCTTGTGTGGGAAGGACCTGTTAAACTGTTGGGTCTTATTGTAGGATGACTAGTTGTCTTGTGTTTTCCATTGCACATAACTGGAATGTGACTTTCTGACAGTTGTTGTTGTTGTTGTTGTTATGTGCCATCGAGTCGGCCCCGACTCATAGCAACCCCTCCCTGGGTTTCGGAGGCAGTATCACTAAGGAAGTAGATTGCCCAACCTTCCTTCCGAGGAATGACTGGTGAGTTTGAACCGCCAGCATTCTGGTTAGCAATCAAGTACTTTAGGCACTATGCTACCAGAACTCCCATCTAACAGTTGTTAGTGTCTCAATAATAAGCAAAGTAAAAGAATTGTTAACTTCTCTGTGTCTCAATTTGCTCATAGCTGAAATGGGGATAATAATAGTACTTATCTCCTAGGTGATGGTAAAAAAGAGTAGATAACTGTAAAATACGTAAAACAGTGCCTAGTATGGAGCGAGCACTACTTAGTTATCATTGTCAATCCCGTTGTTCTTGCTGTAGTGTTGCTTCTTATTGAAGAACCCCTTCAATAAGCAGCCAGGTTATACAAAGTGAACTGGTGTTTTTCTGGAAGCAGGGCAGGGGCAGGCTGGTGGTCTCAAATCCCCCAGATTCCATTTTGATCTCTTATCTTTGCTCTTCACTGTGCCTGGTGTCCCTAGTCTGAGAACTCTTCAGTTCACTTTATCTGGAAAGCAACCCTCTGGTTTCCTGTGCATGTGCGCACATGTGTGTGCACGTGTGTGTGTGCATGCCTGTGTGCACCTGCGTGGTTGGCTGCCTGGCTGTATGGGCTCAGGTACAGCTGTTCTGTACGTGGACTTCCCACTAGTTCCCATTTCCATCCTCTGTTGTGCTCCCACCGTCACAGGAGCTCTGTGTGCGGAGCCCTGGAGGGGCTCTGCAGGGCAGGTTGATTCATTTCTCACCACTCTGCTCCCCTGGCACATCCACTCTTCTGCTTTAGAACTCACTTTCTCTTCCATAACCCAAAGTCAACAGTAATCTTACCTCACAGGAAGCCTGAAGAAATTCAATGAGGTAATGCAGGTGGGTGAGCTGGCATCAGGCTTGGGGGTCAGTGCACTGATGACGAAGGGTGTCTATTTAGCTCCTTCCTGCCGACCCTCCCCTTACCCTCTTCCTTCCTTTTTCCCTGTCCTCCTCTAAACACTGTGCGTTCATAAATTACAACCCCCTTGGGCCGCTTTCAGGACAGCGGTCTGTAATTACTGCAGCATGGCATATAACGTCTGTGGCAAATTTATTTCCTCTCACATTTCTTTTAAGTGTTGCTGATGCAGAATGAATGCCACAAATCACTCACAGCAAACAAATGAGATGGAAAACCCGGCAGTGATAAGGCTGGTGAACAGGACACGTGCACTTTTTTTAATGGTTAATCTTTTCCTTTTTAATCTGTGCGGTCATTTTGAGGCCTGTCTGGACAGGTGATGATCTATTTCCTCTCTTATTTCCTTCTGGGAGGTCTGGACCTGCCAGAAAGGGGAGATGGGCAGTTTGGAGGCCGGGCCCTAGTCAGTAGCACCCTTCTGTGGAATGTACCAGAAGTGGAAGGCAAGATCCAAACCAACTCCATGCAGTAGAGGGGAGGTGGGGAGGAGAAAGAGGAGCTCTTACTAGCCCAAAGCCATTTGTGGCAGGGCCTGGACTAGAACCCAGGTCTCCTTCTCTTGGTCCAGTCTGCTTTCCAGCCCACCATGTTGGCACAATGGTCCACTCCCACTGCCCTTCCTGCTTGCCTAGCCTGTGACTGTTCCCAGCATGCAGCCAGTCAGCTCTGACTTTGTCCTCATGTTTAATGAGTTAATTTACCAAATATGTATGGAACACTTTGCAGTGCCAGACACTATCCCAGACACTGGGGACACAGCAGAGTAGGATGCTGTTCCCCTTCCCCGGATGCTCTCAGGTGGCTGGCAAGATGGCCACTTAACAGGCATTTTCAGTTTCCTGTGGCAAGTTGTATGGTGGGCAGAGCACAGGTTAGTCTAGAGGCAACACAGAGGAAACCCCAGACACTGAGGTGTGTGTGTGTGTGTGTGAGAGAGAGAGAGACAGCCAGAGTTTCTTGGTGAGGTGCTGCTGGAATGGAGTTTTAAGAGTGGATAGGACAGAGTTTGTCAGAGAAGAGTTAGGAGAAGAGAAAGAGAGGAAGCTGGTTCCAGTGGGAAAGGCGTTGTGTGTGACAGTGGCTGTCTTAATGTCCCAGGACTGCTGCAACAGAGAAGCCACAGGTATTTCTATGCATTATTTTCTCATAATTTAGGAAACTAGAAGCCAGTGTTTAGGGCGTTTGCTGCAGGGGAAGGCTCTCTCTGTCCACTCTGGGGGCGAATCCTTGTCTCCGCTTCTATAACCTGCTTGGTTCCTTGGTGGTCTCCAGGTGGCATTTCTTGTCCCCTGATTTGCGCCTGCTTCTCCCTATGTTCAATCTGCTCTTTCTATAGCTCCAGAGGGGGTGGGTTTGAAACATACCCTACACTGCTATGGCCTCATTGACATAACAAACATCATATTCCCAAATGATGTTGTGTTGTTATATACCAGCCAGCCAGACCTGACTTATAGTGACCACTTCTTGGGTTTCCGAGGCAGTATTACTACGGAAGTAGATTGCCCCATCTTCCTTCTGAGGAGTGGCTGGTGAGTTTGAACCACCAGCCTTCTGGTTGGCAGTCAAGTGCCTTAGGCACTACGCTACCAAACATACTGTCATTGAGCAGATTCCAACACATGGAGACCCCCTATAGGGTTTCCAAGTCTGTAAATCTTCACAGAAGCAAACTACCTCATCTTTCTCTGGTGGAGTGAATGTTGGGTTCGAACTGCTGATCTTTTTTGGTTGGCAGCCCAATGTTTTGACCACAGTACCACCAAAACCAAAACCAAGTGCACACTGTCAAGTCGGTTCTGAATCATAGTGACCCCTCCTTGGGTTTCCGAGGCAGTACCACTATGGAAGTAGATTGCTTAATCTTTCTTCTGAAGAGTGGCTGGTGGGTTTGAACCACCAGCCTTCTGGTTAGCAGCCAAATGTCTTAGATGCTATGCCACGAGAGCTCCTTAAATGATAAATCTAATGAATTCCAACACTTGTTTTTGAGAGACGCAATTCAACATAGTGGGGCTGGGATTTGAACTGAGGTCTGTCTAGGTCCAAAGGCTGAGCCCTCTCCTCTTGGCAACATAATGTCTTCCTCTTCAGTGCAAGATAGAACCAGGACAAGTAATATTTCAAATCCAAATCTCTTTCGGAAAGCCTGCATCTCAACAATCAGACCCTTCCTTCCCCAAACACAATGCCACTTAGAGTGTCATTCAGTCAGAGATAAGGAGCAGCTTGTCCATGGTCCAAGACCCAAATTGGCCACCCTCATCCTGCTCCACTTACCCACGGGCCCATAGTAGGGGCTGGCTGAGCACTGGTTGTCAGAAGTACAGGGCTTCACATGGGAGATGCCTTCAGAGCTCTCCCAGTACATTCATACACCTACAGCCCCTTATGTGCAGTGACACACGGAACAGTTACAGCCTTTGGCTGGGTGCTTCCTTGTGCCGGGTAACATGAGGTCCTCATGGCATTCACAAAAATAGTCAATTTTAAGTTGTCAGTGATTTCTTTCTAGGTGGATCAACAATCAATGCCAATGGAAGCAGCAGTCAAGAAATCAAATGATGTATTGCATTGGGGAAATCTGCTGCCAAAGATCTCTTTAAGGAGCTATAAAAGACAGTACCTTGAGGAGTAAGGTGTGTCTGATCCAAACCATAGTATTTTCAATCACTGCCATGTATGTGAATGCTGGGAAGTGGAAAAAGAAGAGAAGAATTGATGCATCCACTGTGGTGCCAGCAAGTATATTGAATATACCGTGGCCTGCCAGAAGAACGAATGAACCAGTCTCAGGACACATCTAGAGTGCTCCTTGGAAATGAGGATAGCAAGATTTCCGCCCCTTACTTTGGACAGGTCATCAGGAGAGCCCAACCGCTAGAAAATAACATCACATTTAGTAAAACAGAGGGTCATCGAGATGGAGGGAATCTTCCATGAGATGGGTTGATGCCACAGCTACAGCAATAGACTCAACCAAACCAACAACTACGGAGATGGCCCAGGATGGGTCAATGTTCCACCGCGTCGCACACGGGCCATGCGCTGGGGCCAACGCACTGGCACCTAACAGCAAGATCCCCATTTGTAAGCTGAGGAAACTGAGGTTCAAGGAATTGAAGAAACTTGCACAAGAGCACACAGCTGGTCAACAGAAATCAAGACACAAACCCAGGTCGGCCTGATCCCAGTATCCCCGCTCCTAACCCTGCCACATACAACCTGTGGGAGTGAGACACAGCATTCACTCCGGAGATCTCGAATCATTTCCTCCTCATCAATATAGAGCCTCAAAGAAATAAAAACAAACTCCACGAACAAAAGATATCCTTGGGACTTCACAGGGATCAACCCCAAACCTGCAGATTCAGGCTTGCAAAAACCGTTGCCTTTTAAAATAGCCAGAAGCAGCCTGGCTTAGAAACAGATCATGTGCCTAGTATCCGAGGCTTTGTTGACCGCATGACAGTAAGACCCAGATCCTCAAAGTCATGCCGGGGGCAGCTGGTGTGTGGGTGGACATCAGGGCAGTGGGGGTGGTGTTGTGCCCCACTCTGCTCAGATACCACGTGTGGACGCAGCTGCTATAGAGACAGCTGATTATGGAGCAGGTGCCTGAAGCAAGTGAGCCCCCTGTCCCTGGGAGTGTGCAAGCAAAGGCCAGTGGACACTTGTCAGCGAAATGTAGAGGGGATTCCTTCCTTGGACAGAAAGTAGTTGGCCAGGTAAAGTGAAGCCCAGAGTGGGAAGGGGATTGTCTGGAGGCCATATAGGACATAGAGACAGGACCAGGACCTCGCCTCCACCAATTTCTCTCTGGGATTGCACAAGCCTCTGGCTGGTACATAAAGCTGCTGCTGGCAGCCTCACCAGATGGACAGGGCAGCGATAAGAGCCACATTCCTGGGGAAAAGGAATGCGGCTGGCCTGGCAGTATGGGTGGAGGGACTGCTGGAAAGGGCTCAGTTATGAAGCAGACCCTGCAAGTGCAGGAAGACTCAGCAGACAGATAGAACAATGGCATCTCAAGGTCCAGGCTGGGAAAGCAGGCACTATTTGTTGGCCTAAACTTCAAACAGCAGGGGCTGGGTTCAGAGGAGGGCGACCTGTGTGCACCAAGGGAGGGCACTTTGTTCAGCTAACAGCAAGTAATTCTTCTTTTGGGAAACACGATCCCGTTTGGGAGATGGTAAATTAAATACCTACTCACCCCCTGCAAAGCAGTGAGCTTGCACTTGGAACTGGACTGACTGGATGATAGCTCAGGGTTTTGCATTTGCCAGGGTAAGACCAAAGACAACACAAGGAAGCCCAGAAGCAGCGGTCGGTCTCAGTCCCTTCAGAAGCAGTCCCCAACTAGAACATCAAGAGCCTCATTGGGCTGCAAGAAATAAAAACTGCAACTGTTAGCAGGGTGGGAAAATAAAGAGTGAATTGGCTCGAATGACAGAGTCCAGCATAGCTCTGGATTGGGGTTTTCCTTATGTTTCCTGTCACCTCTTGGCCAAGCCTCCTGTGCTGGTGGCATCGTCATCTAGGCTTTGTGTTGTTGGTGGTGACTGCAGCGGCCCTTGCCTAATCCTCCCAGGATTATGTTGTTGTTGTTTGCCGTCGAGTCGGCCCCGAGTCATAGCGACCCCTCCTTGGGTTTCCAAGGCAGTATCACTACGGAAGTAGGATTGCCCAACCTTCCTTCCGAGGAGTGGCTGGTGGGTTTGAACCACCAGCCGTCTGGTGAGCAGTCAAGTGCCTTAGCCACTATGCTACCAGAGCTCCTTGATTATATATCTGGCAGGAAAGGAAGATGCAGGGCTGGCTGGGACTGGGTGTTTGCCGCTCAGTTCCAGCGCCCTGCTCAGCCCGGACCCAGTCACTGGAGTCATGGGGAGGGAAGACACTGGTTTCTTACACCCAGATCTCATACTCCACCGCCAGGACATGGGGGAGAGTCAGCACCATCACGTGGGTGGAGAACGTGGGAGGGACAATCTCGTAGGTGATGGTAGTGAGTGTGAAGGAATGACGTCAGGTGGCCAAACCATCAATAAGCAGCCATTGCACTTTTCAATATATTTCTGTCCTTTTGATACAATCCAATTCCAATATATTCCTTCTCTTCTTAAGTTCACCAAGATCAATTTCTGTTGCGTGTACTCAAAGAACCCTGGATAGGAGATGAAACTTCAGTTTGGCCAGCTTGGGAGGAGTTTGGTTCCTGTGCCATGGAAATGATGGTGAGCCGATCACGGTCCTGGAATTAGCTGGTCTCTAAAGTCTGGATCCCTTGGCTTCTCTGCGAAACCGTATTACTGGTGGTATTCTGACCAGCAGTAACCTTGGGTTGAAGTATTTCTGGTGGCACACTGGTCAAAGCATTCGGCTACTAACCAAAAGTTGGCAGTTTGAACCCATCTGTTGCTCTGGGGGAGAAAGATGAGGCTATCTTTTTCAATAAGGATTGACAGCTTTGGAAATCCTATGGGGCAGTTCTACTCTGTCCTCTAGGGACGCTGTGAGTAGGAATCAACTCGACAGTTTGTTGTTGTTATGTGCCATTGAGTCGGACCCAACTGGTAGCGACCCCTCCTTGACAGCGTGGGTTAGATTTGTGTTTTGTTTCTGTAAAGCTTTACAGCCTTGGAAACTCTGTGGGGACAGTTATGCTCGGCCCTACAGGCTTGCTGTGAGTTGGAATCAACCCAAAAGCAAAGGGTGGGTTGTGGTAACAGACACCTTCCCTGGTCTTCAGTGGTGAGAATGAGGAAGAGCTACACACAGGCCCCCCGCCCTGTGCCCAGCCAGAACTCTCTGATAGACAGAGTATGATGAAAACCGGAGTCTGCACTAACCCCATACGAAACCTGACTTCCCCCCTCACAAACTGCTGGGCTGTAGATAATTACCCCAAACTTTCTGAGCCTAAATTTCCTCTTCTGTAAAGTGGGGTTCGTGGTTGTTTCTGTTATTAGATGCTGTTAAGTCAGCCTGCCTCGTGGCCACCCCGGCACAATGGAAGGAAACACTGTCTGGTCCTGGCCATCCCCATGTTGGGGTGCAGATCCCACTGCAGGGTTTTCGTTGGGTGACTTTCAAAGTACATCTTCAGGCCTTCGTCCTGGTCGCAGTTTGGAAGAGCCACTGAAAGCCCAGGAGGTCTCCGTATAGCTCGTGTTGTGTGCTGCCCCTGGCTCCGAGCAGCAGCCTGTACCCCAGTCGCTCAGTGCATTGTACGGGGCTGGCTTGCATGTTGCTGGGATTCCGGAAGCTGTGCCACCAGCATTTCAAACATCAGCAGGGTCACCCACGGTGGGCAGGTATCAGGGGAACTTCCAGGCTAGCACAGACCTGGTAACTGACTTCTGAAAACCTTATGGAGCATGGCAGAAGACCTTCCAGTGTCACGCTGGAAGGTGGGCTCCCTGGGTTGGAAGTGAACATCCTCAGTGACCACAGCAGTGGGCTCCAGCACACCAACCCTCATGTGAAGGTGATGCAGGAGTGGGCAGTGCTCATTCTGTTGTGTGTGGGGTCTCCATGAGTTGGAGCCCGCTCCCTGGCAGTCAACAACAAAGGTGGATCCTGGTGAGAGCCTGAGATGCACATTTTATGCCCCGTCATTTTGTCTGCAGGATGAATCAAGACCAGGACTGTCGTCTTCCTTTGTGATGTAGTTTGGGAGGTTAAGCGACTCCCCAGAGATAACACAGCTGGTAGGTGGAGAAACCAGGGTTCTAGGTCTAGGATTCTAAGTCTAGATGTATTGACTGCACCTGCTGCCCCTCACCTACTCACCTCATTAGGAATCTAGGCAAGATAGTGACCATTGACCAAAGGATGTATATGTGTGCATTCTTGTTTTAATTAAATTAATTAAAGGTTATGTTTAAAGCATCTAAATGTACCAGGAAGCAGAGTGGGCTCCAGCACGGTGGTCCCTGATCATTCTGAGGGGTGACTGGCATCTTGTCTGATTGGCTTCTGGCCCCTGTGAGCCGTCAGGCTGCTTGGCTGGCTGCCCTCAGAGTTTATGAGCATGAGGGTGTTATTAGAATTTGAAGTCTGCCATTGGCCTCTGCTGGGGAAGCAGAAAGCTGAAAGACAAGGAAAAGGCCTTTCTCTCAGGGGAAGGTGACATCACATCTATGTGCCTCTGGTCCCTGGAAGATGTTATCTGCTAAGAAGAGAAGAAATCCCATATGCCAGGTTATCTGTCTTAGGGTGGTTTCTGCTGCGAGGTGTGATGACTCACCCAGCAGGAGGAAAAGCCTGAGGAATCCACTCTCCCAGATGAAGTGCAGGCACATGCACTATTATCAAAGGGTTTGTGTGCATGTATGCACATGTAAGAATGTGCATGTGTGTGTGCATACATACATATGTGTTTGTATCAGTGCATGCATGTGTTGTGTGTGCATGTGAGTATGTGCATGTATGTGTGCATGTGTACACATACGTCTGTATTATTGAGTGTGTGTTGTATATATGTGTGCATGCATGTGTGTGCGTGCATGTAAGAGTGTGTGTGCATGTGAGTGTGTGCATGTGTGTGCATTCATGTGCATGTTTTTATGTGTGTGTATGTGAGTGTGTGCATGCATGTGTGCGTGGGTGTTTGTGTCGCTGCATGTGTGTTGTGTGTATATGTGTGTGCATGTATGTGCATGTTTCTGTGTGCATGTTTGCATGTGTGTGCGTGCATGCACATTGATGCACACATGTGCATCTCCAGCACTACTGGAATATAAAGGATGAGTAGGTCAGGAGGGTTCTTTAGAAACAGCTACTTACAAGGACTTCTCTAGAAGTTGCCCAGCCCTGAGAAACTTTGAGCATCAGACTTTGGAGCAAAATCTCATATTATTTATAGAAATTGTACTTCAAAGATATGTAGCATAATGGGGGGAATATTGATATTGGAATCAAGGCCCTAAAGTTGGCTCTACCTGCAGCCTGCTGTGTGACAGCAGGCGACCTATTGCCCTTTCTGAGTCTCATTTTGCACATACAAGGCTGTAAAATCCAAACTCGGCATGGCCTTCAAGGCCTACAGCGGGTCACCCCTTAAGGCCTGGGAATGCTGGTGGCTTGGGGCTCTCAAGAAATAGAGTTCTCTCTTCCAAGGTCACAGTCCCTCTCTGGGGATAGCTGACAGCTGATGACCAGTCAGGGCAAAGGCATCAGGCCTGGACCCCTAACAGCTCTGCAGGGCCCTCCCAGCTCAAGAGCTGTTTTCTGAGGCGTCTTTTATCCAGGTTATCTTAGGGAGGACATGGTCTGTGATCATGTGTATCACAGGCAAGACAATGAGCTCCCAGGACTCTTTCCTGAGGGACTGAAACCCTAGAGCAGAGAACTGGCTGTTGAGAGAGAGTAGTCATGTCTGTATAATGTTTTACATCCTCAAATGGATGTCTCCCTGACATGGCAGCAACCTCTGACAAGAGCTAGGCAGCAGCTCACAGGGAAAGCACTCAAGGCTGGGAGACCTGTGCACAAGGAGAGGACTGTTTTCATGGGCCACTGAGCATTCACAAAATGAATGAACAAGTGAAAGATGGTCTGTTTGCTCACCCAGCAATGGCATAACTACTGGTCACGTAACTCCTCCTAGTGAACAACTCCAGCCTGCTCTCTGAAAAGCTTCTTCCTAGAACTCAGGTGCCAGTCAAGGCTTAACCAGCTCTTCAGAGCTCAGGCTGCTGCTGCTGGAGGCCTGTAGCCTTGAGCTGCTCTGAGGAGCCCCAAATCAGGCAGCCCTGATACATTAATAACCAAAAAATTCAGTGGTTCAAGCTCACCAGCTGCTCTGCAGGAGCAAGACGTGGCAGTCTGCTTCTGTACAGATTATAGCTTTGGAACCCCTAGGGGGGCAGTTCTACCATGTCCAATAGGGTCTCTATGAGTTGGATTCAACAGCAATGCATTATATTCTTACTTGAAGCCTAATACTGAAGTGATACTGAAGGCCAGTTAGGATCATGAACAAATTGTGTCAGTATATGAAAAGTCTAGAGGAGCATATTTTAGTGCATGAACTTTGTGACAGCTGTTATGCCCAATAGAAGCGACCCTCAGCCCAGTGTCCTGGTACGATGGGAAGACCTCAGAGATATTGCAGGTTCAGTTCTGGACCACTTCAATAAAGCTAGTATCACAATGAGGTGAGTCACACAAATTTGTGGTTTCCCAGTACATATGAAAGTCATGTTTCCACTATGCTGTAGTCTATTAAGTGTGCAATAGCATGACATGAAGGAGCTCTGGTAGCATAGTGCCTAAGGCACTTGACTGCTCACCAGAAGGCTGGCGGTTCAAACCCACCAGCCACTCCTCAGAAGGAAGGTTGGGCAATCCTACTTTCGTAATGATACTGCCTCCGAAACCCAAGGAGGGGTCGCTATGAGTCGGGGCCGACTCGACAGCAAAACAACAACAGCATGACATGAAAATTGGAAATATTGTGAGAATGACCAAAATGTAACACAGAGACATGAAATTAGCACATGCTGTTGGAGAAATGGCACTGATAGACTTGCTTGATGCAGCGTTGCCACAAACCTCCAATTAGCAAAAAGTGCACTATCTGTGAATCACAATAAACTGAAGGGCAATGAAGCGAGGCATGCCTGGATACAAGCAGAAATGCGTGGAGCAGTAATGGCTGAGGACACTCCTGTGACCAAGCTCACTTTTAGCCCCTGGAAGCTCTGGACAACAGAGTGAGAAGGTAGCGCGGGGCTGTGAAAGGCGGCTCCACCTGTTTCCACAAAGCCCCAACCCCACATCACCTTGCTCGGCTTCCGCACTGGAACCACTATGACTTCAGTCACTTGGCATTAGTCAGCTTCAGTCGGGACTGCCACTTGTGTGCCCAGCCTGATGCTGGGTGTCACACCGTGTCATCTATTAACCCTCCCAGCTCTCCTGCAAGATGGGTATCATTATGCACATCTTCCAAGAAGTGAGCTTGAGTTTCAGAGAATTAACTCATGTACCCAAAGGGCTACATTCCACTTGGGAATCAGCAGAGGCAGGCAGCATTTGGGACTCCCCCTGGCCTCACTGCTCGGCATGGAGCTCTGTTCATGGAAGAATCTATTGCGGATTTGTACCAGTTCTGGGATTATTCTGGTCACGAAAGAGAAATAACATTAACCTTGGTGTCAAGGATCTAGCTCTGAATTCTAGTCCTTCCACACAGCTGAGATGGGGTGGGAGGCGGGCAGTTGACTTGGGAGATGTTTTTCCCTTCTCTAAAAAAGATAAAAGTATTTAACCGTCAGGAGATCAATTATCAAAGGAAATAATAAATGTAAAATTGCCCAGAGTATTATAAATCCCACCCATTCCTTCATTCACTCTTATATTGGCTTCTAAGTCAGTTTGATGCTGTGGGTAAAAATCCTGGCATTGGAGCTGATTAGACTTGGACATGAATATAGGGTTCACCATTTATGAGCTGTGAAGTAGTGGACAATGCATGAATCTTTGTCCATCTCACTTTCCTGTCAGTAACAAACACATTTCCTTTGTGGCTGTGTACCTTGATTACTTTACACACCTGAGCTCAGTACATATCTCCTGTGCCCCTCAAGGGTGGCATATTATTATCATCCCCTTATTGCAGATGAGAAAATGGAGACACAGGCAGATAAAACAGCTTGGCACTGTCACATGGTGTGATAGTTGGAGCTGTGTGTCAACTTGACTAGATTACAATTCTGTGTGGTTTAAGGAATTGTGATGTGGGTTATTCCAATGATGGAATCAGATGTATATGTTTTGAGCAGCCAGCGTCAAAGAATTCACTTTGCTTGGTTCTACAATCAATGCCAATGGAAGCAGCAGTCAGGACATTAGATGATGTGTAGCACTGGGCAGGTTGGCTGTGAAGAAACTCTTTCAAGTGTTGAGGAGCAAGGATGTCTCCTTGAGGACTAAGGCACGCCTGACACAGGCCATGATATTTCCAATCACCTCCTATGTATGTGAGAGCTGTGAATAAGGAAGACTGAAGAAGAGTTGAGGCTTTTGAGTTGTGGTGCTGGCAGAGAATGCTGAAGGTACAATGGACTGCCAAAAGAACTAACAGATCTCTCCTGGAGGAAGTGCATCTGAGATGCTCCTTGGAAGTGAGGATGGCCAGACTTCGTCTCACCTACTTTGGTCATGTTGTCAGAGGGGACTATTCCCTAGAGAAGGATGTCATGCTTGGTAAGGTGGAGGGTAGACGAAAGAGGGGAAGGCCTTTGATGAGATGGATTGACGTGGTGGCTGCAACAATGGGCTCAAATACAGCAAGGATCATGGAGCTGGCACAGGATCAGGCGATGTATTATTCTGCTGTGCATGGGGTTGCTATGAGTCAGAAACAACTCAACGGCACCTAACAACAACAACAATCCATTGAGAGTTTCCCTAGGGGTGTGGCCTGCTTCCAGTATGGACATCCTGGGAAAAGAGACACTCCTCTGTGGATTGGGATTCTGTTGTGCTGCCTACAACTGTCCATGAGCGAAAAATCCACCATTCGGTGGAGATCTTGGATTCATTATTCATTGGAGTCAACAGTCAGTATACTGCCTGCCAACTGTGAGCTTGTCAGCCCCTACAGCTGCATGAGTTGGGAAAAGCCTCCAGCTTGATATTTGATCCAAGAACTTGGGACTTGCCGGCTTCTATAAGTGTGTGAGCCATTTTCCTGAGATAAATCTCTCTCTCTCTCTCTCTCTCTCTCTCTCTCTCTCTCTCTCTCTATATATATATATATATATATAAGCTTTACTGGTTTTGCTTCTCTAGAGAACTCAGTCTAACACACATGGCTAGTGAGTGGTGCTGCTGCTGGAAGTTAATCACATGAATCCAGTCAGCAAAACTCATGATGTTGGACCTCTGTTTTCCTCCTAGAATTGCTGTGAGGATGAAAGGGGTAGGAGGTGCGTGTCATAGTGCTGCTCATACATGATAAGCATCAACCAAGCCAAAGTCAAACCTACTGCCATCAAGGCAATGCCATCAAAGTGGCCCTAGAGGACAGAGTAGAACTGTCTCATACGGTTTCCATGGCTGTCAGTCTTTATAGACACAGACTGTCTCATCTTTCTCCCGAGGAGAAGCTGGTGGGTTCAAACCACTGACCTTTTGGTTAACAGCGGAATGCTTGAACCACTGTGCCACCAGACCTCCTCAATAAGCATCAAGCATCCCATAATGGTCAGCTCCACATGTGAATGGCATAGTACAGTAGTTTAGAGAATAGGCCCTGGGTCTGACTTACCTGGGTTCAGTCCTAGCTTCATCACTAAGATGTATGATCATCTTGGGCAAATGTCTCATTGCTTCATTGGCTAAAGACAGACAACAAGAAACTTCTACACCTAAGGGTTGTCGAGAGGGTTGTTCAAGCTTTTTGTTGTCGAGTTGATTCTGACTCATGGCACCCCTGTGTGTGCAGAGCAAAACTGCTCCTTAGGGTTTCCCAGCCCATGACCTTCTGGAAGCAGGTGGCCAGGCCTGTCCTCTGAGGTGTCTTGCAGGGTTCAAATGGCCAACTTTCAGCTAGCTGTTCAGTGCTTAATGGTTTGAGCCACCCAGGGACTCCTCTAATCAAGCTAATGCATGTCAAGTATTAGAACAGGACCTGGGACATTTTAAGTGCATTACAAGTGTGGTTTTTATTATAAAACATGACATCTTTTCCACTCTCTACGCATTTCATAGTTACAAGTACTACCCATGTTCAGATCTTGTGCTAGACTGTGTGATGCACGAGGGCAGGGCAATGTTTTATGTACCACAGCTTCCCTGCAGCCCACGTCCCAGGCCTTGGCATAGTTAGGGAGGCACATATACATAACCAGGGATGTTTTGGGTCCCGGCATCTCTTCGAGGCACAAGAAATGTATAGGACCTACATGTTAATCAAGTGCTCCCTAAGCAAAGCGCTCACACAATGGGAGTCAATGGGACGGAAGAATGGTGTGCAGTGCCGTGTCAGCAGGGGACAGGTCAGGAAGCGAAACCTAGGATCGTGTGTCCTTTGATATCTTTTAGCTCTGACATTGAAGACATTTGTAACTCGTCTCTACGTTCATTCAAACATCCACAGCTGGGTGCATCCATGTCTGTTTATTTCCTGGAGAGAGGCAAAGGTGCACCCTTAATTACTCCTGCTTTTCCTCAGCTCCCCAAAAACGAGAAGCTGCAGTCATGTGCACATGGAACACTCGTCACCTCTGGGAGAAGCCAGCCTAAAACCTCGTTTCCAGAAGCAGTTGAAAACTACCTCTTAAATCTCTCTCCAATGCACCCATCTCCTCATGTGTACACGTGTGTGCATCCACATGCATGCACACACACACATTCCAAGTCCACACTAGTCCTACCATCTTTCACTTGTCTCCTACCACTGCCCTCTCTGTCTGTCCTCCCTGCCTTTGGATTGGCCCCTTGGAATCCATCCTCCACACTATTAACAGAATGCTCTTCCTGACCCTCTCACTTCCCTGCCTGAAATGCTCCAGTGATATCTATCTGTGCTATGTGCCAGGCATTGTGCCAGGCCTTAACCCACAGCATGGTATCTGAGAACAGCAGTGGGTCAGGGGGGCAACACAAAACTGGCTTTGCTTTCAGGCCCTGTTATGGAGTACTTGAGAGACCTAAGTAGATGATGTAAAATCCCAGATTTGGCATTTGTCCTAGTGAGGACACTGTCACTCTACTCCCTTCTCCTTGATGCTGAGAATACCAGCACTACATGGCACACCCAGAGGAAAGCATTCTTAACAGTGAGACACTACACTACAGTGAATTGCTTTTATGGGGCCTTCCAGGCCACATTCTTGTAACTCCCACAAAATGGTTGGCTGGGACTTTGCAATAAGGTACATAAAACTCTTGCAGGGATTGGACAGTTTACTATGCAAATAAAGTGAATATGGCCTCTTGAGGGGATTGGTCAGTTGGTAGTCTTGGTGGGAGTGGTAAGATTATAAAAAAGTCAATCCCACAGAGATTGGGAAGGCCCTTCCTACAACTAAGAAGATCATTCTGGAGCAGAGCTTGTCCTTTGGACAAAGAGCTCAAGATCCCTGTGCTGTGAACCTCCTGGACAGACAAGAAAGAGTGGACACTGAAAACGCCAAGAGACAGTGGTGGTGAGAGAGCCCAGCCCACAGAGTCAGAGCCCTCCTTCAGGCAGGGCTAAAGAGTGGTAACACTTGCCCTTGGTGGGCAAGAGAGGTCTGAGTGCCTGTGCAGGGGCTGCATGCCTTCCCCACCCTTGGGCAGTGGAGGCCTGGGTAGCATGGTGGCAAGAGAGGCCCACAGGCCTGGGCACCAGCAGTAGAGGCCTAGAAGAGCACAGTGACAGAGGTTCAGGAGATCTGGGTAAGGGTCTTCCCTCTGACAAGGCAAAGTCCAGCAAAACTCAGCTGCAGAGCAGAAGCCTCAGGCAGTGGGTGGTAGCCAGAGGCAGGGGTGCCACAAACACAGCATCCAAGTGGAACCATGGTACATCTGCCCAGTGACATAAGAATGGACCTGAGTAATTTAGGGAAGGGTGATGCCAAAATGCCTTTGATAAGAGTTCCAGTAAGATGGCAGACTAGGCAGAAAGACTACACAAACCCTCTTCAACAAAGAAAAGATAAACCAATTAATACAGACACAGAAGATAACCCTGGACCCCTGAGCCTTGAAGGAAGGATATAGAAGTGGACTAAACCCCAACTCACAGAAGAATTTGCATGAAAATACCGAAAAAGGAGACAGACTGAGCTGCGGTCTGGCAGAGATCCTGAGCGATCCTGATGGCATGGCACAGACAGCTTGGAGATTTCTGAGTGGTGGTAGGACCTAAGAATTAACCTAAAAATCAGCCCTGCTAGCCAGGGGTTGCACAGAGGACTGCTCTGGTGGCTGGGGAATAAACGGAGAAGGTGAAGACTTTTGCCGTCCGGAGGGCACCACAATTTTGAATGTTTAAAAGCAGCTTGACTATTTTGGATATTTAAAGAGACAGTGCTCTCACAGATTCCTGGGGCTTAAGAACACATTCTGCTTGCCAGCAACACCAAGGACACTCCGGACCTGCAAGACTGAAAAGGTGTGACATTCCTCTTGTTATTCTTATACCCCACACCCGCTTGGCGAACGGAGGTGCAGCCATCCCCAACTCCCACCTACCTTCTGGGCCCACAGGAACTCCATCACAGTCTGTGTGCTCAGACAGAGCCTGGTGCCCTGCTCTGTCCTCCAATGATTTTTTTTCTCTCTTTTTATTTTTTTCTTTTTTGCTTTCTTTTTTCTGGTGATTAGTTTGCTCGTATTTGTCTGTTTTAAAACAACATTATTATTAATACTTTTGTCCTTTTTACTATTATTCTTATTTTTCCCCTCCCAGGTCTTAGTTTTCAGCATTTTTTCTTTTCCCTGTTCCTGGTTGAAATTTTTTTTTCCCCCTTTTACTCATGGTTAACCCCATTCCTTGTTTTTCTTTTTGCATTGTTCCCATTTTTTTCCTTCATTATTCTCCTTCTCTACCTTTTTTTTCTTAGTGCCCTATCCCCAGATATTGCAGGTTTTCATGTTTTTTCTTCTTCTTTTTCCCTTTTTTCTTTTTTTGGTTACTGTTCTTGTTCATGGTGTGTTTTTTGTCCATGTGCTTTTAGTTTTTTGATGGTTCTTCAATTGTAATTTTTGTCTAACTGAGTGGGAGACAGCAACAGTCCCCATAATACACAACTACACCCACACTTCCTGCAACTTCACTTACTGAGAGACAGCCACTACCTCCTTCTCCACCAATGGGCCAATGATTAAAAAACCACCAAGAAGAGTCTGAGTCACCCTTGGCTGCTCTTCACAAACATTAACAGAGATCTAAATACAATAATGCCACGATGCCTCAGAAACAACAGACCATCACAGTCCACACAAAGAAGCAGGATAAAGTGGTAGAAACAAGGGAGTAGGGTACAGACCCAGAACACATCCCTGAGGAAGAAGCAGCATTGGAACTCTCTGATAAAGAATTCAAAAGAATTATCTCTAGGTATCTTCAAAGGATTGAGAGACAGATCAAAGAAAACACAGAAAAAAACCTTAGAAGAATTTTGGAAGAACATACAAGAACAAAATGACAAAATAAATGAAAAATTAGAAATGATTCTAAATCTACAGATAGAAATCCAGAAGATCAATACTAAATTGTCAGAAATAGATAACACATTGAAAGGGCAAAGGAGTAGAATTGATGCAATGGAAGACAGAATTAATGAGATTGAAGTCAAATACTTGAATACTTCTTTGGAAAGGGATCAATCAGAGAAAAAATCAAAACAAAATGAAGAAAGCCTAAGGTTCATGTGGGATACCATCAAAAGGAATAACTTACGTGTCATTGGAATTCTAGAACAGGAAAAGAAAAACAAAATACCTTTGATAATCCATTTTATTGTTTATTATTTGTTTTTTATAATAATAATAGCTTTCATTTTGCCAACACCGGGGGCGTGTCTCATGTGGAAGTGTCTCATGTGTCCATCACAGATAAAGGTAGCACCCATGGAATAGTTGATGCCAGTGGGTTCATGTGGCTCTTTCCTGGCAGTCTAATGGCTGCCTGGAAGTTTCAGGCACACCCTGTATGTGTACCTGGTGCGGATAGACCCATATACACTGGTCCATCCATCATTTCTGCTAAAAATGGTAATAGGATAAATAAACCACTCTTCTCTTATAGAGGACTTTGACACTTAGGTGAACATTTCAACTGACCCAAGGCTGCTTCCCCCACTTACAGGGAGCCTGGGAGCGGAGTCTTGTTGGGGGAGGGCTTTTGGTGGACATTCTGCAGAACAGAGTTGGACCAAAGAACTCCCAGGCCTTGGTGATGGGGATGTGGTCTGGCGACATGCCCCATTATGCTTTGATCTCCTGCTCTCCCCTTCATCCGGCTGCTTCCCTTCATCCACAGAGGCACATTCCTGTAGCCTGGAATGAGCCCTTCTGATAAGTCTAGTCCTTGTGCTTGGGAGGTCAAGAAACAAGCCTTAAGTGTCGTCCATCAGCTGCTGCCGAGGAGCGGAGCCAAAGGAAAATGAAAAGTGAAACTAAAGGCCAGGAACCCAGATTCTTCTCCCACCATGGAGCCTGAGAGGAAGAGGAGGGAAGAAGTACCAGGCATTTTCCAGGGCCTCCTTCTGGGGAGGCCCCTTTGCCGGGGGTGAGCATCTACTGTGTGCACCCTGCCCCAGCTGTGCCAGGAGAAAGTGGGAGAACCTGGCAGGAGCTCTGGTCCCAAGGAGCTCAGGACTGTGGGTGAGGAGGGACAGGCAGAGGGCTTCCTGGGGACTGCTGTTGATAATCTGCTGCATCCTGGCACCCACCAGCCTCGCACATTATAGCTCTGGCCCCAGCGAGCTGACTTACAGGGGCAGGTGAGCAGAGCAGGGAGAGTCTCCTGTGGCCCTTGAGATTAGACAAGGCCAGGTATGAGTGCTGCTCCCACTGAGTGACCTCAGATCATTTGCTTGCTCTCTCATTAGTTTCCTCATCTGTGAAATGGGGACAACAAGAGAAGTGGACAGCACAGGGCATTTGTGACAATTGATAAAAGTCACTCAAAGTGCCTGCTGCATGGAAAAGTGCTCAGTGAAGATTATTGTTCTTATTGTATCTTTTGCAACTACGCTGTGAGACAGCTCCGATTATCCCCATTCCATAAATGAAGAGGAGCTTTGGTGGTGCAGTGGTTAAAGCACTCAGCTGCTAACTGAAAGTTTGGTGGTTAAACCCACCTACCAGGAGAAAGATGGGATAATCTGCTTCCCTTAAGATTTACAGCTTTGGAAACCCTATGGAACAGCTCTATTCTAACCAACGGGGTCTCTGTGAGTCAGAATCAACTTATGGCAGGGTGTTTGGTTGTGGTTCTTTTTGGTTTATAGATGAATAAATCAGAGTTTCAAAGAGACAAAGTAATTTGCCAATGGCCCCACATGTAGTGGGCGGGGAAAGCGGTGAGAAGCCTGTTGTAACAGACAAGGTGAGAGATGAGGAAAACCTGAATTAGGGCCATGGCCTGTGGTGGGGAGAGGGGGACACACAAGGAGAATTTAATCAGCGTGCATCCTGCAGGACGTGGTGACTGACTGCGTATGAGGATGAGGGAGAAGAAAGAAGGCCACCTCCTTCCACACCTGTGCCCTTTTCTTAGCTGTTTTTTCTTTTAAGTAATCCTTCTGCATTCATCATCTGATCTGACTCTTGAACATGCCCTCCAAAGGAGGCTGCCCAAATATTACATCTCCTTCACAGATGAAGAAACCAGTTTCCGGAGGGGCGACAGGTGGGGTGCTTACAATCCAAGGGCTTGAACTCAGATCTTCTAAGAACCCATCTGTTCTCCATTCTCTAAGGTCCCTGGGTGGCATCAGCAGCCAGCTCTTGACTACTAACCTCAAGGTTGGCAGTTCAAACCCACCCTCAGTAGTGCTGTTGAAGAAAGTCCTGGCCATCTGTTTCCGCAAAGATCACAGCCAAGAAGGCCCGAGGGAGCAGTTCTCTGCCAATCACGGGGTCCCTGTAGTCAGAACTGACTCGACGGCCATGGGTTCGGTTCTTTGGTTTTCCTTTTTCTTCGTCTTGCTGGCCTCAGTTGCTACAGTATTTGAGGGGTGGGTGTGGGGTGGATTTGGAGAGGGCAGGCACTGAGGTCAGGAGGAGGTGGGAGTACGGGAGCTGTTGCCTCTCAGCTGCAGTAGTTCCCGGATGATTTATCCACGAGTGCGCAGGCATATGCCCCACGCATTAAAAGCAGTATGCTCAAAGGAAGCCCATAGAGAAAGTCTGGATTTATAAGACTCAAATGAGTGATTTTTATTCCACTGTTACAGGCTTTTTATCCCCCTTGCTACTCTATCAAAGAATTCCTCATCAGCTTTCTTAAAAGAGTGACCTCAGTCTCCCATGATGCTTTTAAAAGGCAATTTATTGCCCCCGTTTTATTAACATTTCACTCTTAGTAATGCCAACATCCACTCAGAAGGCAATGCCAGCTTGAGAGCCATTGATTTGGCATTTCCAGCTGTCCTCATGGTTGCTCTGGACAGACCCATGGTGGGTCCAGTCAATGATATATTTTAAAATGATCCACTTTCCTCAAATAAAACTCAGGGTAAAACTCTCTATGGCCCCATGTGAACAGAGAGGCAAGGCGGGGTTGAGAGACAGCAGCGGGAGGCCTGGCTTCTGATGCTCTCCTTGGCACCCAGCACCCTGGGCTGGGCCAGCACCTTCTCCCTCTGAGGTTCGCTTTCCCATTCTGGACAGCGAAGGATGGGTGAGCCAGCTGTGTTACACCCATGTGTTCGTTTCTTTAATTTATAAAATTTTAAGCTGCTGAATCCTTTTCCCCAAATAAAATATTAAGCAGAAGCCCCAAATAGAATACAAATCAAAACAATTAGCTCCAAGTTGGCATCCTACCCTCCTGGCCACCCCTTCTCTCCTCAGAAGCCCCTGGGGACCCAGGCTACAGGGGATATGTGGAAAGCATAGGGGTAGATGGTCCCTCCTGTTCCTTCAGGTTTCAGGCATGTCAAGAAGGTTTGAATCCCCAACCTGTGCCTGCCACTGAGTAGGTGTGAGAGCTCAGGTAGGTCACATAGCTGTTTCAGGTCTGTTTTCTCATCTGTAAAGTGGGGGGTTTCAGATTGTGCTGAGAGGGTTAGGATGAAGAAAGAATCCCACACCTCATCAAGAACTCATGTGTGTGCACACATGTACATGCATGTGTGTGTGTAAATGC
The DNA here is from genome assembly GCF_000298275.1 of Orycteropus afer afer. Taxonomy (NCBI): domain Eukaryota; kingdom Metazoa; phylum Chordata; class Mammalia; order Tubulidentata; family Orycteropodidae; genus Orycteropus; species Orycteropus afer. Next base: position 8,497,244 of record NW_006921656.1, on the reverse strand, counting down.
CAATGCATCTATATTCCATGATATCATTCGATGTCCTGCATCCAAGACCAGCATCCCCAGTGCTTTCAGCTCACCGAGGTGTGGCTTCAGGCTCCCTCAGGGATGCTGCCCTCACCAAATCCCACACTTGCGTCTGTCCCACTGAAAGGGCTGAGGCAGGGCAGATGGCATGCTCTGTAGAGGCTGTGTCTCTTTGCTTTCCTCCTGGTATAAGCTCTTCCTTACAGTAGTGTAGTTGTAGTGCAGTGGTCAAGTGCTTGGCTGCTAACCAAACGATTGGTGGTTCAAACCCACCAGCCACTCTGGGGTAGAAAGACAAGACAGTCTGCTTCCGTAAAGATTTACACCTTTGAATACCTTACGGGGGCAGTTCTCTGTCCTACAGGGTCTCTGAGAGTTAGAACTGATTTGAGGGCAGTGGATATTCCCGCTTGGGTTGTCCTAAACCTAATGTCTTTTGAGGTAAGAAAAGAGTGGCTTGGACCTGGGAGCAAGCACGTATTGGGGTTATGGATGCCACATGAAGAACAGCAAGGAAAAGAGACACACCGAGGCCACAGACGCGGAAAGAGACAGGGGTCTCCCTGCAGAAACTTCCCCAGAGCCAGTGCCCTACATGCAGACTTCTGGTCTCCTGAACGGTGAGAAAATGAATGTCTGTTCTTGAAAGCCCCCCACTCGTGGTATTTGTGTGACAGCAGCTCTAGGACACCGAGACACCAGCTTTGTGCCAGCTCTGTTGTCACCCTCGTTTGCAGGTTACCTCCTCGGAACCGCCCACAACCTTGTGAGCCATGAGGAGAACCAGGACAGCAGTCAGCACCGGCCGGCTACGTATGGTGCAGAAGGCTCTGTGTCAAGGCCTTTCCACACATGTCGCATTTACTCCCCAACAGTCCAATGGAGGGGTGGCATCTTCATTCCCGTTCTCAGGCAACATGGATTTCCACAGAGGTGCTCCCATCTTCCTCACAGACACAGAGACCGAGTGGCTGGGTGGCCAGCTAGAAGGCATCATTGTCCCTCACTCTGTCCCAGGGCACATGAGCTGAGTGCAGTCCTGGTGGCAACCATCGAGGTGGTGGCATCCGCCTGCAGGTCTGGTATTCGGTGCTAACTGTTGCTGGAAAGAGCTGGAATGCTGGCCATCTGCATACCCCTGATGCCGCAGGCCTTCTGGGATGTCTGATTGGAGAGCTGGGGGTGAACCCCGAGATGACAATCACGGGCATCTCGACTTTGGAAGGCTCAGCATGGCTGCTGCTGTCTGTAACACACCTGTGTTTCCCTTTACCTGCAGGGAGCCCTGCATGCTGGGTAGGGGCTTAGAGTCAGGAAACCAGAACTAAACCCTTTCTGTGGCTGTGGGCACACTCCTCCACCTCTCTGGGGCTCATTTTGGGCTTTGAGGGTTGCATCTACTGTTCTCTGAGGTTCTTCGTGGTCTGTTATGCAAGGGGCTAGGTCTCTATGGGGCAGTGGTGCTGAATGGGGCTGGAGAGTTGGCAAGGACCAGATGATGAAGGGTTATATATGGTAGGCTAAAGAATGGGGATGGAGCCTCACCCCTGGAACTTATCTTACTGTGTCACCATTGCAACCCCTAAGGGTAGAAATATCGGTCAGTTTTTGCTGCAGCAACAAACCATCCCAGTATTTCAATGATTAAGGAGAGTGGTTCCCAAACTTGTTAAAATGTAAATTGCTGGGCCCCACCCCTGGAGTTCCTGATTCCCTAGGGCAGACGGGGACAGAGAATTTGCATTTCTGAGAAGTTTCTAGGTGATGCTGATGCTGCTGGCCCTGGGCCACCCTTTGAAAACCAAAGGTTGAAAATAACAGGCATCTGTTTCCCACTCAAGAGTGTAGGTCTGACCATGGGGCTCTGCTCAGCTGTGGACTGAGTCCAGGTCTGCCTCATCTGTTTCTCACCCAGGACCCAGCCTGAAGGAACCATGGCTACTTGGGCATGGTTTAGTTGTGGTATACAGCAGGGGCATGTGATGCCGAGCTGAATCAGCCATGCACATTTCAGGCCTCTCTTTCGAAGTGTTGGGTGCCACATTCCACTGGCCACAGCAAGCTCAAGACGGACACTGATGGGATGTGGAGTTGTACATCTTCTGTGGAGGAAGTAGGATGCAAGAGTAAACATTTGATGAATAATCGTGTGATTCATAACCAAGTTGTTGTGCGCTGTCCAATCGATACAGACTCACAGTGACCTATATGATAGAGTGGAATTGACCATAGGGTTTTTTTGGCTGAAATCTTTACAGAAGCAGATGGCCAGGTTTTCTCCTACAGAGTCACTGGGTAGATTTGAACTACCAACCTTTCAGTTAGCAGCTGAGTACTTAACTATTCCTACCATGGTTACCATGGCTCCTTGTTATAACCATCCCACCCATTACTGTCAAGTAGATTCCAACTCACAGTGACACTATAGGACTTAGCAGAACTGTCCCACAGGGTTTCCAAGGCTCTAAATCCTCACTGAAGCAGACTACCACATACTTCTCCTGTGGCGCAGCTGATGGGTTCAAACCACTGACCTTTTGGTTAGCAGCCAAGGGTTTAACTGTTGTGCCACTAGGGCGGTTCCTTTTTATAACCATGAAACCAAACTCACCGCCATCAAGTTGATTCCAACTCCTAGTGGCCCCCATTGGGTTTTCCAGGCTGTAGATCTTTAAGGATGCAGACTGCCTCATCTTTCTTCCACAGAAAAGCTGGTAGGTTCGAACCACCAATCTTTTGGTTAGCAGCCAATTGTCTTAACCACTACACCACCAGAGCTCCTTTTTATAGCCATAGCCATTATTTTTTCTATTTGACAGATCAGAAAATTGAATGTGAGGGTGGTTAATGGACCTGTCCAAGATCACGTAAATGGTAAAACTGAAATTTGAACCTACAGCCTGCCTGAGAGGGTGAGATGAGACAGAGGTGGGGGAGGTGAGAAGGGCTGCCAAGACAGCTGTTGATGGGAGGGTCCCTCCTGTGACAGAAGGGAAGTGAGCACTGTAGCCAGATGGTCCTGGAGTCAAAGCTTGATTCCCTCTATGAGTCTTATGATCTTGGGCAGTCACATGCCTCTTTGAGCCTCGGTTTCTCCTTTCTGCTGAAAAAGGGTAATAATTCTTTTTTTTTTTTTTTTTTAAGGACAAACAATTTTATTCATACCTCTTCTCATCTTCCCTAACTTCAGAGTCCAGATTTATTACCTAATATTTATTACCTAATAATTTTTTTTTAAAATTTTATTTTGATTTGGGTGAAGATTTATAGAGTAAATTCACTTTTCATATAGTAGTTCACATATACTTTATCTCATGTCATTGACCAAAATTTACAATGCAACAGCTCCCCTCCCACTTCCTCCCCATAGTTACCTCTTCCCAGTGTCCATCCCTCCATACTCTTCT
>NW_006921656.1:8478166-8491086 GCF_000298275.1 Orycteropus afer afer | reverse complement strand
AAGAAGAAGAAGAAGAAGAGGAAGTTGTTTTTCTGGGGCACAGATGAAGCCCTAGTGGTTCAGGGTTTAAATGCTGAACTGCTAACCCAAAGGTCAGTAGTTCAAACCCACCAGTTGCTCCACAGGAAGAAGATATGGTAGTCAGCTTCCATAAAGATTATTGCCCAGGAAATCCTGTTGGGCAGTTCTACTCTTATAGGTTCACTATGCATTGGAATCAACTCAACGGTAGTGGGTTTGGAACACAGATTAAGTCTCTGGATTTGGGAAGCCTAAGATGTTCACTTTTGCATTTTCTCAGTCATTTTTTCTCACTGGGTCTGCCCAGGACTCGGTAAAGGGCCTGGCACTTAGAAAGTGCTCAGTAAACTGTACGAAATGCATTCTGACCACACTTACAACCTCCAGTCCTGCCCTGGGGATGGAGACTTTGACATGTCTCAGCTATATTCAATAAACTCACTAAAGTGAGTTTATTTTTCCCTGGTGCACTTTGCAGTAAATGTTATTTTCTTTCTTGTCAGCTCCTGCCCACTGGGCTGTCCAGGCCGAGTAGCCATTATAACAACCATCATGATGTCCCAGGGTCTGGACAAGAGCCAGAGCTGCTCCCGTGTGCCAGACTCCTTCCACTACACCAGGTCTGGAGGAACTACCACAGTCTGCTCATTCATTCATTCATTCACTCATTCATTATTTCTCTCATGTTGTGGAGAGAATGATGATTTATCAATCTGAGGCATTACAATCAATCAATTCTGAGGCATTACAAAATGCTCTGTAAGCTGTAAAGTGCCAAACACATATAAGCTGTTAGGTTTATTATCCATTTGACATCCATCCCCACTATGATTTTGTTAAAGAGATGACTTGCAAAGCAGCCACATGAAATCAATTACTATCACTTGAGCTCCTGATTTCTGCCAGTTCCTGCCACTTGCCTTGCCTTTCCAGCATCCATTTCCTCTTTCTCCGGCCACAGTGTTCTGACTTGGAACTACCTCACCTCCTGTGAAGGTTCATGCCGTGTGTCAAATTGGCCAGACTATAGTCCTCAGTGGTTTGGCAGACACTATGTATCACCTCCCATTTTGTGATCTAATGTGAGTGAGCAGCCAATCCGTTGGAAGAGGAGTTTCCTTGGGGGTGTGGCCAGTATTCATGATATAAATGAATGTTCCGGCAAAGCTCACTCTCTTTCTAACCTTGCAGTCTTCAAAGTGTCTGACCCTAGTTCCTGTGACATAAGCCAGCAGGGCCCTCCAGCTTGCCTGACCTGCAGGTTTTTGTAGGTTTTGACCTACAACCACATGATCCAGTGGAGGTTGTCACCTCATCATTTAACCCACAGGTTTGGGACTTGTCAGCCCCCACAATTGCATAAGCCATTTCCTCACAATTGTATGAGTCATTTCCTTAAAGTACTTCTCTCTATATATGTCTCTGTAAGTTTCACTGATTTTGCTCCTCTAGAGAACTCAGACTAAGACATCTCCTTTTTCACAACACGTTTCATGGAAGGAGGTAGTTCCAGCGCTGTCCACACAGGCTGAACATGTGACCACACGCACTCTATTCTGGACTGCATGGCACAGCAGTTAATAGTTCCAATGCTAACCAAAAGGTCACCAGGGACTCTGCAGGAGAAAACACCTGTGACCCATCCTGTAAAGATTTCAATTAGGAAACCCTATAGGGCAATTCTACTCTGTCTGACAGGATCACTATGAGTTGGAATTGACTCAACAGCACATGACAACAACAACAACACAGAAAGTGGAGAATATAGAATGCTCTTCTGAAGTGGTTTGCTGCCACTACTGTTCGCTACAGCTGAGAATGGAACCAGATGTGAGCTGATGAGGCTTAACGTGAGCTATATGGGCATTAGGATGAACCTCATGGAAAAACCTAACATCCCTTGATTGTAAGAGACTGAGGTTTTGAATTTGATTAAATGAGATAAAAAATGTACAAGTGTTAGAATAGTGCCTGGAACATAGTGAGAGCCAAACATACTATTTGTTGTTGTTTGTAGTAGCAGTGGCAATGGTGGTGGTGGTGGTGGTGGTAGTAAACATTTGACATCATATTTCCCTCTTTCCCAAATTCCCTTACAGTTAGGAGAAGGCAGGGGCCTCTTTTCCCCTTTTCCGTCTGCCATGATAATGGATGTAATAGCTGGACAGACCTCAACCATTTTGTAACCATGAGGTGACAAGCATGAGGTAATGTGGCAACTGGTAAGGATGGCAAAGAGAGCAGCTAGAAAGTGTTTGGATCCTCGCTGACATGGTTGATCAACCAAACCAATACCAGGAGTTTCCCACCTCCTGACCTCCCCCTATGTGCAAAAACAAACCCCTATCTGGTTAAGCCACTATTCATCCAGTTTTCTGGTATTTGCTATTGAACAGTCTTAATTGACATGCCCTTCTGATGAGGGTAAAAGCTGTATTGATCCCATGGTGCTTTTGTGAGGAATAAATGGGTTGTTATGTGTGCAGCACTTAGAACAGCACAGAGCACATACTCAGCCCTCAGCAAAGGATGACCATCACTGTCCATCTCATAGCTGAGCCTCGGACTCCAATCTAAGCAGCAGTTCCTGTTTCCCAGGGTTATGTCCCTCTTGTTAATGACATTCTGCAGGGGCACTGCTCTAGTCAGAGTTTATCCCAAGCCAATTAGCCCTCGGCTTTTGCATTCATTTCTTCCCCATCCCACATTCATTATCTTGTCAGTCTGTCCCAGGAGCTCTGCTAGATGAGTTCCAGAATGCCCTGGAGGAGTTTCCCAGGACATGCATAATGTTTATTTCCCTCACGGCCTTTCCCAGTGCCTCTGAGCAGGCGGCTGGTCCTGGTGAACCTCAGATCCAGAATTATTTCAAGTGATGTCAACCCATGCTGTCTTCTTTGTGTGTAGGGCGAGTAAGAAGTGGAGTCTCATGGGGGGCAGAGCTTGACAGTTTTGGAACCAGATAACAAGTTATTTGCATCACACATTCCAGGGGCCTTGCTGGGAGTGGCACCCAGTAGAGTTGCCAATGCATAACCTGCCCCACCAGCCCTTTATAAAGAGGACACTGAGGTGCACCCGACTCGAGCCGTGGTCTTTCCAATCACCTCACACGCGTGTGAGAGCTGGACAATGACAAAGGAAGACAGGAGAAGAATCATTGCATTTGAATTGTGGTGTTGGCAAAGAACATTGAATATACCCTGGACTGCCAGAAGAATGAACAAATCAGTCTTAGAAAAAGTACAACCAAATGTGCCTTAGAAGTGAGGGTGGGGAGACTTCATCTTACTTACTTTGGACATGTCATCAGGAAAGATAAATTGTAAGGAAAGAACATCATATCTGGCAAAGCAGAGGGTCTGTGAAGACATGGGAAACCCTTAGTGAGGTGGATTGACACGATAGCTATCCACAGTAGCAAAACAACAACAAAAAGAGATTTGCACAATGGGCTCAAACCTATCAAAGATGATGGAAAAGGTACAGGATCAGACAGTGTTTCCTTCTGTTATTCATAAGGTTGCTATTGGTCAGAGTTGACTCAATGGCAACTCAACTACAATACTTGGAGTTGGAGTCCCAAGGTAGTGCAAGCAGTTAATGCTCTTGGTTACAAACCAAAAGGCTGCAGGTTTGAGGCCACTCAAGGGCTTCAAAAGAAAGACCTGGTAATCTTCTTCCAACCAATCAGCCATTGGAAACCTTGTGGAGCATAGTTCTACCCTCACACACATGGTGTCACCATGAGTTGGAGTAAGTTCAGTGGCAACTGGTCACTGGTCAAATGCCTCATTAAGGAGACTTTCTCTTGTCTTACAGGCTGTTAATCCTAACAGCCACAAGGAGAGATGTGCATTTGGATGATCAGGCAGGTGACTACAAGGAGGATGGAGTGGAGCAAGAAGACTCGTGAGAAGCAGCCCTCTGATTGTCTCAGTTTCAAGAGCTTGATGTCTCCTGATTGAGGCTCTGAGTCTCTGAGTCTCTCAGGTTGTTGACCTGGTAGGTGTGACTGACAAGAGTCTTCTCTAGCCTGACCTTTTAGAAGAGGTCAGACATCAGTCTCCCTTCTGTTCCACCAGTCCTTCTCCAGTCACTTTGGTGATGTGTGCTGGAACTGTGCTGGGGGCATATGTGTAGGCCTCTGCCATTTGCACAACAACCCTGAGAGCAGGGTGTTAGTGGCCCGCTGTTGAGAAGAAAATACTGAGGTGCTGAGAATGATTAAGCTACTTGCCTGGAGCCACAAAATAAGGGCCAGGGCTGGGCAATTTGGGACAATGATATTATGTATGTCTGCTCTCCTCAGAAGCAGCTCTGGTGGTGTAGTGCCTAAGGCATTTGACTGTTAACCAGAAGGCTGGTGGTTCAAACCCTCCAGCCACTCTGCAGCAAAAAGGGATTTGCACAATGGGCTCAAACCTATCAAAGATGATGGAAAAAGTACAGGATCAGACAGTGTTTCCTTCTGTTACTCATAAGGTTGCTTATGGAAAACTGGGCAATCTACTTCCATAAAGATTTACTGCCTTGGAAACCCAAAGGGGGTCGCTATGAGTTGGAACTGAGTCGATAGCAATGAGTTTGGTTTGGTTTGGTTTGCTCTCCTTAGAGGGTTTCAGAGCTTAACAATCTTTTCCAATACTCATTCCTGCCAGCTCTCAGAAGTGGTCAGGACAGCGATTGTCCCATTTTTATAGGTTAAGAATATCAAGTCCTTCAGTGTTTCACTGAGGGTCCCTCAGAGGAAATGGAGAATTGCAGCCCAGATTCAAGTCTTCTGACTTTGAAGTTTCATGCTCTTTCCATAGACATGCATTGGTGCGATAATCTGTCCACCCTTTCTTTTTTCCTTCCTTCCTTCCCTCCCTTCCCCCTTCCTCATTCTTTTCCTCCCTCCCATCTGTTTGCTCATTCATCCATCCATCACACACTCACTGAACAACATTACACTTCACCTTTGTCCCCTGGGGTCATCAGCTACTTGAGGCAGGTTCTATAGCCCTGAGTTGAGGTTGAACACTTTCTGCGTGCCTGGGATCACACAAGCCCTGGAGATCCCATGATGATTGAGATATGGTTCCTGCCTCCACAATCTCCATCTAATGCAAGAAACAGATGGACAACTCCAGAAATCACAGAATGCTGAGATAAGTGTTAGAAACCAGCTATGCACATACCTTGGGAGGCCCTTATTTCCCCACATTGTAAAACAGATGACTTCTTTCCACATTCCTTTCCAGTTCTGACGGCTGTGCTTGAGAACTTTCAAAATGAGAAGTCAGAACAGGCTGTCCCAGGCTGCTAGCTGTGAGTATTCCTGGTCTCCATTGTGTTCCGTCTGGAATTCCTTATTAAAGAAGAAGAAGAAAAAAAGGTGTGAAAAGTTTATATTTCAAGACTTAATGTGCTATAAAATAATAATTTACACGATGCAGAAAATTTCACCTGAAATTATGGAATTCTTCATGTTGGCATATCAAAGGATGCTTCTGGGAGCTCCTTACTGTCTCACAAGATTGAATAATAAATAATTTCAAGAGAAGTGGTAAATATTTATATGAGGCAGTAAAAGTTTCATTCACTCATAAAAGAGTTCGAGGAAGAGGAAATTAGAAAGTATGGACATAGGGAAGTATTGGCATAGGAAAGAATAAAATAAACACTAAGAAAATGAAATGTTAATGGTGGTTGTTTCTGACAGAAGAAATTATACATGGTCTTTATTTTCTTTTCCATATTTTTATCTGTCTTCCAAAAATTCTGCAATGAGCAAGTATCACTTTCATGAGTAGAAACTAAACCTCACTTAAAGCACACAAAGAAAGAAAGCTCTTGGTGGTGAAAGACTGAGTTCCATTCAAAGGCTTCCATCTGCCCTGAGCTTTCTTGGAGGAATATGGAATTGTCCAGTGCAAAGCTCTGTTGTTTCTAAAATGAAAACTGAATAGGCTTCAGATAACTTGATCCTCAGGCCTTATAAGTAGACAGAGATGCTTCACCCATGTAAGGTGAGCTGAGGGTGCTGCCATGCCAGCCTGCCTTAGAAATCCTGTAAGACTTACAAGTCCACTATGCATAAGGCTGCTCAGGACACTTGACAAGTACTGTGACCAAGTGGATGAGAGGTGAGTTGTTGATACTTGTTACCATAGATGATGAGGATGATGATGATATTTTTGTTGTTGTTTAGTTGCTGTTGAGTTGGTTCCTAGTCTTGGTGGCCCCAAGTACAACGGATGGAGGGTTGTTTGCCCCATGCCATCCTCACGCTGTTGGTATGTTTGAGGACATTGTTGTGGCCACTAATGCCTTCCAACCTAGGGAACTCACCTGCCAGCACTCTATCGGAGAATATTTTCTTATAATCATAGCGTTTTCATTGGCTAATTCTCAAGAGCAGACCTCCAGGCCTTTCTTCCTAGTGTGGCTTATCTGGAAGTGCCACAGAGACCTGCCTGTTGTCAGTGACTCTGCTAGCATTTGAAATATTGATGGCATAGCTTTCAGCATCGTGTTGTTGTTGTTGTGTGCCGTCGAGTCAGCCCTGACTCATAGCGACCCCTCCTTGGGTTTCCCAGGCAGGATCACTGCGGAAGTAGGAATGCCCAACCTTCAGCATCCTAGCCACATGTAAACCACTGCAGCATAGCAAACTGGCAGATGGGGGTGCAATGATAATGATTAAAACAACAACAAAAACTCAAACTCACTGCCGTCGAGCTGATTTGACTGCTCATAGTAACCCCTCCTTGGGTTCCCAAGGCGGTATCGCTACGGGAGTAGATGGCTCAATCTTCTGTCTAAAGAGCGGCTAGTGGGTTTGAACTGCCAGCCTTCTGGTTAGCAGTCAAATGCCTAAGACACTACGCCACCAGAACTCCCAGTATAATACCAACAGCAAAGGCTTATTTGTACCTAGTGTTTCTCCATGAAGGAGCTCTGGTAGCATAGTGCCTAAGGCATCTGACTGCTAACCAGAAGGTTAGTGGTTCAAACCCACCAGCCACTCCAGGGAAACAAGACTGGGCAATCTACTCCCATAAAGATTTACTGCCTTAGAAACCAGTGGGGGTCACTATGAGTTGGAATTGACTCGATGGCAGTAGGTGTGGTTTTTTTTTTTTTTTTTTTTTTGGCTTCTCCAAGCCAAACTCTTCTGGATTCCTTGTGTGTTAATTTCATCAGTGAAGATTCAGAAGAATTCAGGTCAAACAATTCTAATTCACTGGGTTGTTGTTGTTTGCCATCGAGTCAGCCCCAACTCATAGCGACCCCTCCTTGGGTTTCCAAGGCAGTATCACTACGGAAGTAGGAATGCCCAACCTTCCTTCCGAGGAGTGGCTGGTGGGTTTGAACCGCCAGCCTTCTGGTTAGCAGTCAAGTGCCTTAGCCACTATGCTACCAGAGCTCCTAATTCACTGGGTACAGCTCTTTAATCTGTAAAATGAGAGTGACACTGTCCTTTGCCTTCAGTTCATCGGAGGAGTGACAGGGAGGGTGCAGTGAAATTACATGTGTGAATCCAACTTCTTGCCATTCATTCATTCAACAAATAACATTGTTGTTGTTGTTAATTGCATTGAGTCAATGCAGCCTCTGACTCATGGCAGCCTCAGGTTTGCAGAGTAGAACTGTTCCATAGGGTTTTCAAGGCTGTGGCCTTTTGGACCCACGTATCCAAATCTGTCTTCCAGCGTTGCCTCTGAGTGGGTTTGAACCACCAAATTTTTGGTTAGTGGTCGAACTTAATGATTTGCGCCACCCAAGGACTTGCAACAAATATTACCATCTACTTACTTTAATCCTGATTTTATCATGGGGAGGGGGAGGTGATGTTCTCTGCCCGGGTCCATCTCTTTGGGGAAGTGCAGCTCCATGTACTTGGTGATGCCGCAAAGTTCCACCAGTGGGTTGTGTCCCAAGGCAGACCAGTCAGAGACTTCCTGGGAAGATCCTTGGATAAGGAGCCTCCCTTTGCCTGGGATCACAGACTTCTGTGTACAATAGGTCGAACTATAGACCTCCTATCCATGCAATGTTGGCTGAGCTGAGCAGGAACAAGACACCCAGAGCCATTTGACATGGGACCAGCTGGAATTAAACTGTCTCATGTCTGCGAACCTCAGTTACACAAACCAATATATTTCGTTTTTGTCTCTTGACCATTGTAAGAGAAAGAGCCTGTTTCATGGTGGAAGATAAAAGCTGGAAGGCAAGACACCCGAATATTAACATCAGATACAAAAGTGATTTATATTTTCATCTTCTTTTTGTTCTGTATTTTCACAATTGTTTTATAAAGATCGTATTTTACTTTTATGTTAAGAAAAGCAATAAAGTGCAAATGTCGGTAGAGGCTGCCTTGTTACCCAATCATGGGGCACATACTATTCTTCAGCACAGCCAGGCGTCGAAGAAAGAGATTTAGGCAGCACCTCTGGTTGGGTGCTGCCCCTGGGCTGAAATATTTCAGTGCAGCACTGTCTCCTTCCTAATCCAATTTGAATTTTTCCAGTCCCAATCTCAGTCCTCTAAAGGCCCTGGTGTGGCTTGTGTGTGGTAAAGAGGTAATATCCCATCTACCACCATTGAGTTGATTCTGACTCACAGCGCCCCAGAGGACAGAGTAGAACTGCCCTGGAGGGTTTCCAAGGCTGTCAGTCTTTACAGAATCAAAACTCAAACCAATCCTCCAGCCTTTGAGTCAATTCTGACTCACAGCACCCTTAGAGGACAGAGTGGAACTTCCCGCATAGGGTTTCCAAGGATGTCAATCATTTTGAAAGCAGATTATCCCATCTTCAAAGTGGCTGGTGGGTTTGAACCTTTGGTTAGCAGCCCAGTGCTTTAACCACGGTGTCACCAGAGCTCCTGAGGTCACATCAGAAGATCCTAAATGACAGTCCTCCTGGTTATCATTGAGGACATGGCTCCCAGTAGAGCCCCAGGAGACAGGAGGAGGGAGAGGAGTTAGCTGCAAAAATGTAAAGGCTGAGGCTTGTCAGCCGCAGGAGGGTGCCCCTCACAGCACAGCTCGGCCTGTTTGCCCAGCACAGTGTCATTGCTCAGAATGAACATCACAAGGTGATCATGAGCACGGACATGTGAGTTGACACACCCAGGCTCTGGTTTCTGCTACTCCAGGCATGGGTTGCGTAACTTTGCAAACACTTCACTGAGCTGAACCTTGGTGTTTTCATCCCGTAAACTGGAAAAAATACAAGGACTTGTATGCTTTTCATAAGGAGCAGGCTAATACATGAGAGAGCTGCTATCATTACAGTTGTTGCTATGATTTGGGTTAATTATCATTTTACCATTTCCATGTTCAATACCTCAGATGGGTATCATTCATGGTTTTCCTTCCCAGGCCTAGCCCATGGGCCGCCCCAGCCAGCATGCTTGCAACTTTTGGTTTTTTGGTTTGTACAGCAGAAAACCAGTCAGATGGGTGGGGCTTCAACAAAGCCCTCAGGGTCCCCACCTGGTCAGCTCCAGAACTGAAAATGGGTGCTTGGGCCCCAGGTGACTGTGCATGCCAGCTCTGTGATCCTCCAACAGCTGGTTATTATTAGCAGGAAGCATGGCCCCACCTTCAGTAGGACACCCAGCACAGAACAAGGCCTGGCCTGTCAAATGGCATTATCTACTCCATCAGCCACCACACTGAACCTGGGAGCTGCCAATCAGTCCTCACTCTGGGGACATGTCTATTGTTTGGGCTGGAAGAAGATGGGGTGGGAGAGGGTGGGCCTGGACAGACTTGCCAACTAGAACCTCTGCAGAAAGAGATTGGCTCTTTGAACTGGGCCAAAGGATGCTGGAGACCCTGTGGGCTTTTCCCACACACACTTGATGGATAGCTTCCACCACCTGAATGTGACCCTGAGTTTCTTATCTTCACTGAGTCAGGGATTCTTCATAGGTTAAGAAGGTAACTTCTTCCAAGGTTGCTGGAGTGTGCATGCTCACAGGTGATGCCTGTGAGTGTAGTTAGCAAATGCTAAAGTCAGATGTTATGAGTATGGGTGAACCAGGGCAGCGGTGCTCATTATATCCCATTACAACCACCTGCATGCCCCCGGGGAGGATAGCAACAATACAATAATGCTCTGCACCTCAGTTGTTCCATCAGCAAATCAGGAAAATAACGCCTATTCCACAGGATGCCATGGAGATCAAATGGTATACTTCTCAGGGCATACTTCTCCTAGCGCACTCTCTGGCACCTGAAATGTTCTCAGTAACTGTTCCCTCCCTCCCTCCATGCATCTCTGAGCCTGTTTGCTTATTTGTCAAATGGTGAAGTTGAATTATAAAGGAAGACTAATACCGAAAGTTGCCTTTCTTACATCTGATGTTTATCAAGATGGTGGAGTCTAGAGCAGCTTCAACAATAGGTCCCCTCAAGATTCTCTCTGACTCTTATTTGTGACAGGTGTTGGAAATGATGGTGTTCCTGGGTCGTGCAAATGGTTAAATGTTTGACTACTAGCCAAAGGGTTGGCAGGGGCACTGTGGAAGTCCTGGAGATCCCCTTTCCCAAACTCCGCCATTGAAAAAACTACAGAACGCAGCTCTACTCTGACATACGTGGGGTCACCATGAGTTGGAATTGACTCAAAGACAACTGTTTGTTTTGGGGGTAGGGGTGGGGGTAGGGGGAGGGTTTTATTAGGATATGAATGATAGCTAACACTTCCTGAGCTTGTCTTAGGTGCCAGCCTCCAGGTGTTCAATGTGGTAGTTTTCCTTTCCTCATAGTGGCTCAGCTAGTTAGGTTCATGACCATCACATTTTACTGGTGAGGAAAATGAGTTGCAGAGAGAAGTGCCTTGCTCACATCCACATTCCTGAGAAGACGTTGAAGTTCAAACCAGATAGTCTATCTTCAGATCCCACCAGCTACCCAAAGTCTTCAGCAGAAGTTGGACTGCAGCTGTGGTCTACAGTCCTCTCAGGGGAAGCTGTATAACTTGAGGGACTCTGCAGGATGATCTTATCAAGCAGTCTTCAGCAGAGCGTGTATTCTTAGGGTGGCACAGAAACTTTCCTGGGGCTCATAGGCTTAGACAGTTTGAAGGAAGCCACTCCTACCTTCTCAATAGGGGACCTATTGTTGAAGCTGCTCTAGACTCCACCATCTTGATAAACATCAGATGTAATAAAGGCAACTTTTGGTATTAGTCAGGACGCTTCTAAAAGTGACCCACGTGAGACTGGGTCCACTCTCTCAGCTTTCCTCTCCACCTCCTCTCATGGCACTTCGTCCCCACTTCATAAAGAAAGTCATGCTTCTTTTTTATCCTGAATCTAGCCTCTGGGGTATCAAATAAAGGAAGGAATGCCATGAGGGTCAAGCACAAGAGTTACTATAAGAAATATCGAAGGTGGTGGCATCTTATTCATCCAGATATCAAATACAAGCAAGGGCAAATTGCAGTTCTTGGTATCTCTGTATCTATGTACGTATCAATAAGAGTCTCTGAGTGGCACAAATGGTTAAGTGCTAAACTACTTGCCAAAAGGTTGACAGTTCAAACCCACCCAGAGGTGCCTTAGAAGAAAGTTCTGGTGAGCTAGTTCCAAATATCATTCATCGAAAACCCTGTGGGAGCACAGTGCTATTCTCTCCATCTATCCATCCATCCATCCATATCTCTTAAAATTTGTTTTCAGGGATGAGAAGGTTAACAGAACAAATGTATGAACACATCTACTTGAATTTTAAAATAAATCAGACTTTTCTGTCAGATTGTAAGTTGGATTTAGATGATAAGTTTGATAATAATGACTGGCTTCGCCAATTAGTTTACCTGTGGCAAATATTTTCCATAAATTAAATAGTACATCTGCAGCTCTAAGGTTTTGACAAAAGTAGATTTAAAGTATCTCTACCATATCCTGGAGCTGTGCTGTCCAATATGGTAGCCACTGACTACATGTGGCTACCAAGGACTCAAACTGTGACTTGTCCAAATTGAAATGTTCCATAAGTGTAAAGTGTACATTGAATTTCAAAGACTTAATATAAAAAAATAGAACACAAAATATCTCATTGGTATTTTTTACTTTGACTACATGTGGAAATTATATTTTGGATTGTTAGGTCCTGTCGAGTCGTCTCCCACTCACAGCACAGCAGAACAAAACACTGCCAGGTCCTGTGCCAGCCTCACAATCCTTGCTATATCTGAGCCCATCATTGTAGCCACTGTGTACATCCATCTCATTGAGGATCCCCTTCTTCATTGACCCTCCACTTTACCAAGCATGATAACCTTCTCTAGGGAAAGGTTCCTTCTGACAACATGACCAAAGTAGGTGAGATGAGGTCTGGTCATTCTTGCTTCCAAGGAGCATTCTGGCTCCATTTCCTCCAGGACAGATTTGTTAGTCCTTTTAGAAGTCCATGGTACTCTTAGCATTCTTCTTCAACACCACAACTCAAAAGCATCAACTCTTCTTTGGTCTTCCTTATTTACTGTCTGGCTCTCACATGCATAAGAGGCAATTGAAAATACCATGGTTTGGGTTAGGATCACCTCAGTCCTCAAGGAAACAGCCTTGCTTTTCATCACTTGAAAGAGGTCCTTTGCAGCAGATTTGCCCAATGCAATACGTTGTCTGATGTCTTGAGTGATGCTTCAATTGGTGTTGATTGTAGACCCAAGCAATATGAAATTCTTGACAATTTCAATCTTTTCTCCTTCCACTGTGAAGCTGTTTATTGGACCAGTTGTGAGGATTTTTGTTTTCTTTATATTGAGGAGTAATCCATACTGCAGACTGTAGTCTTCAATCTTCATCAGTAAGTGCTTCAAGTCATCCTCACTTTCAGCAAGCAAAGTTGTTTCATCTGTGTATTGCAGGTTGTTAATGAGTCTTCCTCC
>NW_006921656.1:8475761-8476354 GCF_000298275.1 Orycteropus afer afer | reverse complement strand
GTCAATCTAATTCCTGTTTATTCCATCTGGTGAAGTCCACGTGTATTGTCGTTGCTCATGTTGTTGAACAAAAGTATTTGCAATGAATAATTCATTGGCCTTGCAAAATTCTATCATGTGATATCCCTCAAGGGCTGCATCTGCCAGGCCACTGTGTCATCAGTGCCCCATTGGGCTGAAGGTCAGTCAGTCCCTGGGGCCTGTGTACTATCTCCGTGTGCCATCCCAGGAGACCTGTTGAGCAAGCAGATTCCCTTGGGGTGCTCCACCAGAGCCCGTATGGCAGAGCTGGGGGCCCTCATTCACACTGCACGTCCATTTTGAAACATTTTCCATGCGTGTTTCTTCTGATTACAGGGGTGAGGCACAGGGGAACCAATTGGGTGAGTAGGCACTTATTAAGGGCTTTTTCGGTATGATATGATTTGTTATTTGTCTGGTGGTGTAGCGCCTAAGGCATTTGACTGCTAACCAGAAGGCTGTGTGGTTCAAACCCACCAGCCACTCCTCAGAAGGAAGGTTGGGCAGTCTACTTCTGTAGAGATACTGCCTTGGAAACCCAAGGAGGGGTCGCTATGAGTTGGATCCAACTC
>NW_006921656.1:8472429-8474342 GCF_000298275.1 Orycteropus afer afer | reverse complement strand
TACAGCATAGGAAACCCTTCAAGGGCAGTTCTACTCTGTAACACATGAGGTCACTATGAGTCATAATCAACTCAACGGCAACCAGCAACAAAGGTTGTGAGACCCTCGCAGGAAAGAAGCAGGTGTACCTGGCCTGCACCTTGCCTTTATCACAAGCATTGTCCACAGCTACTTGAGATAAGACCTGTGTTGCCTCCTGGTTTGATGAATCTCAGTACAATATAGACAGGGCTTCCCCTCCCCAGACAGACGCTGACTCACTTTTTCTCAGTAACATCCAGTCACAAATCCAGAAATGGCCTTGGCTGGAGAACAGCTAAGTTCTCAGGAACCCTCTGATATATTTTCTTAGAAAGACAATGGTGCAAGGACATTCCTTGGCCTCGCCTTCCTGCAGCCTCACTTGGCAAGCTAAGGAACACAGACCCAATGGACCATCCCCAAGCCACAAAGTCACATCCTTCAATCAGGTGGGTTTGGGTTTGGTTGGGTTCCATTTCTTCCTTTGTTTTGCATAGTGGTAATGAGAGAGGCTGGCAGTAGTAAAGCTGAGACTCCCAGCAGTCAATCACATCCCGGGTCACAGATAGAGTTGCAGAGCTGAGAGTAGGATGAGCGCTGGCAGACTCTAAGTGCTGAGCAGTTCCCCCACGTCCACCTGGCTTCCAGCTGTTCTTTCCTTCTGGGCCGGAGGGACACACAGGCTCCTGTTTGCTCCTGGTGATCCAGCTCTGGGCCTTGAGGACAGTCAGCTCAGATCCCAGGCGAGCTCTGGGTCTGTGCTTGCAAAACGAGCTCTCTGTCAGTTACCCGCTTCTGTCCCATGTCAAGGGCAGGCCTCAATCATTCTGTCAGGCGGGGTCTGGCAGGGTGTTTCAACTTGGGCAGCTGTTCAGCGGTCAATCACAACCTCAAACACAGACAGCAGGGTGGCCCTGTGCCCAGCGATTTCTGGAAACCAGCCAGCCTTTCTCCCCAGTAAGACACTCAGTTCTCACTGTGGAGTTTTCCACCAGACATTCATGCTAAGCCCACTTAGTCCTAATTGTGACTGGTTCTGACTAGTTCACACAGGGGCTGTGGAATTCTTGATTTGTCCACCCTCTGGAGCTGTTCTCTAACTTTGGGAAAGAACACCCTCCTCCCCCCCAAAAAAAAGCATCTCTCCTGATATTTGGTAGAATATGCCCCAGTCCATCCCAGCCTCCAGCAACCTTAGACATTTTTTTTTATTTTTAACTACTAGAAATTTAGTGTGGCCTTGGTGCAAAGGCTGGATCCAGCATGCCCTGATGACTTCGGTAAGACGTAAGCCTGGGCCCCAGCCTTCTGATTCTCTGCAGGAAATATATACTGGCAACTAGACCTTCTCTTCAGTAAGGACTAATCACCAGGGAAAAAAAAAAAACACTGCCACTGAGTCAGTTCCAACTCCAACAACATACGGTGAACTAGAGGACAGAGTAGAGCTGCCCCATAGGGTTTCCAAGGCTATAATCTTTACAGAAGCAGACTGTCTTATCTTTCTCTCATAGAATGGCTGGTGGAGTTGAACCATCAACCCTTTGTTTAGCAGCCAGCTGACGTAACCACTGTCCCACCAGAGCTCTCTAAGCACTAGGGGCCCTGCCAAATTATCCTTGTGGCTTCTACAGATATAATTGGAAACTTATGGGGTTCAATGTGTGCTGTCACCCAGTTTAAATGTCAAATTTTTGTTGTTGTTTTATTGTTAGGTGCCATCAAGTTGGTTCTGACTCACAGCAGTTCTATGGACAACAGAACTGCCTGGTCCTCTGCCATCCGCACAATCACTGCCATGCTTGACCCTATTGTTGCAGCCACTGTGGCAGTCCATCTTGTTGAGGGTCTTCCTCGTTTTCCCTGACCCTCTATTTTACCAAGCATGATAT
>NW_006921656.1:8464999-8471389 GCF_000298275.1 Orycteropus afer afer | reverse complement strand
TTTAGCTGGCCACCTGAATATCCTCCTTGGTGAAGTGTCTGTTCATGTCTTCTGCCCATTTTTCAATTGGATTGTTAATTCCTTTGCTGTTGAGGCTTTGGGGTTTTCTACAAATCTTAGAGATAAGTCCCTTACCAGGTATGTAATTATCGGCATATATGAACTTGTTGCTGTAATTTTTGTTATGTGCTTTTTCATGGTGTTGATTTCTTTGTTCCATATAATTTTCTATGCTGAGCTCATTTTGTTTATGAATCATGATATCACTTTCTTCGTTGCTGTTGTTTCAGTGTTTGCTAAATATTTGTGCTGGTCCTCTTTTTTATTTTGATGTGAAGGTTTATCCTCTTTCTTTGAGGTTACCTTGTGGTTTATAGTTTTCTCCCCAAGTTTAGAACAGTCTATTCTATCTTATAGTTGTCTTGACTTCCCTACCATCTAGAAGTTCTGTTAACAAGACAGTTTTTTCCCTCTTTTTGGTTTGTAGTTGTTCTCATTTGTCAGTTGAGGTCTCTGGTTCCCTGTTTACAATCTCGTAGGCTTATTTACTTTGGATACTTCCACAGCTGGGTTGGTTTCTGGGTTATGTCATCATGTGTGTTAATGGTCAGTTGTTGTCTGCTGTTGTTGCTTCTCTGTCCAAAGGACTCCCTTTAGCATCTCTTGTAAGGTTGGTCTGGTTTTAACAAATTCCCTTAATTTCTGCTTATCTGGAAACTTCTTAATTTCACCATCATATTTGAGGGACAATATTTCTGGGTACATAATTCTTGGTTGGAAATTTTTCTTTCAGGGTTTTATATATACCATCCCATTGTCTTCTTGCTGGCATGGTTTCTGCAGAGAAATCCAAGCTTAGTCTTATTGGTTGTCCCTTGTAGGTAACTTCTTTTTCCATGCTACTTTCAGGATTCTTTCTTTGTCTTTGGTTTTGGTGAGTTTGATGATATGTCTGGGTGATTTTCTTTTGGGGTCTATCTTGTTTGGGGTTTGTTGGAGTTCCTGAATGGCTATATTCTCATCTTTCATCATACCAGGAAAATTCTCTTCCAACAAATCTTTGACGATTTTCTCTGTGGTTTCATTTTTCTCTTCCTGTTCTGGAATTCCAATTGTTGTTGTTGTTGTTGTTATGTATCCTTGAGTCAGACCTGTCTCATAGCGACACCGCCTTGGATTTCCGAGGCAATATTACTATGGAAGTAGATTGCCCAACCTCCCTTCCAAGAAGTGGCTGGTGGGTTTGAACTGCCAGCCTTCTGGTTAGTGGTCAAGTGCCTTAAGCACTACATGTAGGTTATTCTTTTTGATGGTATCCCACATGAACCTTAGGCTTTCTTCATTTTGTTCTGATCTTTTTTCTGATTGATCCCTTTCCAAAGAAGTATTCAAATCTCACCAAAGAAGCCTTCAATCTCACTAATTCTGTCTTCCATTGATTCAATTCTACTTTGCCCATTCAGCATCTTATCTATTTCTGAAAATTTAGTATTAATCTTCTGAATTTCTGTGTGTAGATTTTGTATCATTTCTATTTTTTCATTTATTTTGTAATTTTTTTCTTATATTGTCTTTTGAAATTGCTGTAGGGTTTTCTCTGTGTTTTCCTCAATTTTGTCAGTGTTTTCCTTGATCTGTCTCTCAATCCTTTGAAGATACCTAAATATAAGTCTTTTGAATTCCTTATCAGGGAGTTCCAATGCTGCATCTTCCTCAGGAATGTGTTTTGGGTCTGTATCCTGGTCCCTTGTTTCTTCTACTTTATCTTGCTTCTTTTTGTGGACTGTGATGCTCTGTTGTCTCTGAGGCATTGTGACATTTTTGTGTTTATATTTAATTGGTGATTGTATGTTGGAGTGACTTGCCCATGATTTTCATTTTCTTCATTTTGTTTGGATGTTTTCTATGTAAGCAGGGTACTGTGTTGTGCTCCTCTGTTTGCTAGTTGGCAGCACTTATACACTCACCACCTGTCTCCTTTCCTGTTGTCAGCCTCTTGTATGTCCCTGGTGTCCTTGGCAAACAGAGTCTATTCTTAGGTCCCTGGAATCCGAAAGAGAATGCTGTCACTTTAAAATCCAAAATGGGTGCCACTTTTAAAGATTCAAAATGGCTGTGCCCTCAGTCAGTTTAAATATCCAAAATAGCCACTGCTTGTAAACATTCAAAACTGGCTGTGGGATCATCTTTCTTTGGAATGGGTACAAATATGGATCTCTTCCAGTCAGTTGGCTAGGTAGCTGTCTTCTAAATCTCTTGGCATAGGCAAGTGAGTGCCTCCAATGGGACATCCGTTTGCTGAAACATCTCAATGGGTATTCTGTCAATTCCTGGAGCCTTGTGGTGATTGTAGATCCACCTAAAAAGAAATCTCTGACAACTTCCATATTTACTCCATTTATCATGATGTTGCTTATTGGTCCATTTGTGAGGATTTTTGTTGTCTTTATGTTGAGGTGTAGGCTGTAGTCTTTAATCTTCATCAATAAGTACTTGAAATCCTCTTTGCTTTCAGCAAGCAAAGTTGTATTATCTGCCTATCACAGGTTATTAATGAGTCTTCCTCCCATCCTGATGCTGTGTTCTTCTTCATATAGTCCGCCTTCTTGGATTATTTATTCAATGTACAGATTTAATGGTGAAAGGATAAAACTCTGAAAACACCTTTCCTAATTTTAAAGAACACAGTATTCTTTGTTCTGTTTGAATGACTGCCTCTTGGTCTATGTACAGGTTCCTCCTCAGCACATTTGTTTTGGAATTCCCAATGTTTGCATATTGATTTAGGACCTATATTTTACTTGGTTTTGATTTCTCATCAGTCAAGGATCCTACTAAGTGTCCAGGATACAGAGTACTAACAGTTATAAAGCACTTGTTATATCCGTAGTCCCATTTGGTCCTGACAGTAAGTTTCTGAAGTAGAGTTTATTGTTATCTGTTTCCAAAAAACCAAACTCACTGCCCAGGAGTCATTTCTGACTCATAGTGACCCCCTCCTTGGGTTTTGAGGTGGTATCCTTATGGAAATAAATTGTCCAATCTTCCTTCCAAGAAGTGGCTGATGGGTTTGAAACACCAGCCTTCTCCTTAGTAGTCAAATGCCTTAGGCAGTGGATGACAAAAGAGGCTCAGAGTGGTTACATGATTTTCCCCAAGACATACAGTCACCACAGCAGACCCAGGATTAGAACCTGATGTTAGTTGAATGCTCAACTTCTTGCTCTTTTCATTGGTGTCAATTTTTTATTTTTCCTTCATTCATTCAAAGCCTATGATGGCACTCAGCAGACAATAATCTAGGAGGTGAGAGCTCAGCAGCAATGAGACAGCTTCTGCACTGGGAGGAGATAAGGAACCAACCAACAATACTGGAAAGTGATAAGGTGATAATTGCCCAGCAGATGATGGAGAGAGGTGAGGCTGGAGGGTAGAGTTTCAAATCGGGAGGGCCTCTGTGGAGGGAAGTGGGGAAGAGCAATCAGAATTAAAATGTGTGTTCGTTTGATGGGCAAACTATGGTTCTGTTATATATAAAGTGAGCATGAGTTGGCAACTCAATGACAAATAACCATGACAGACATAGAAACAGATATAGATATGGGATGACATCAAAGATGTTTTGTGAAAGAAAAGTGTGATTTGTATATTTAGTGTGCTATCATTTAAGTATGAAGGAAAATCAAACATGTTTTTAAATGCTTGCACCATGTCTGGAAAGGCTATATGAGAAAAGAGGAGAAATAGTTAGTTCCAGGGACAACTGGACAGGTTGGGGAGAGAGGTTTTTTTTTTCTCTTTATCTTTGTATAACTTGATAGCACACAACAATAAGCTAAGCTTTTGCACCATTTAAATGCACATGTATTACCTAATTAAGAAAATATAATAAAGCCAAAAAACAAACCTACTGCCATGGAGTCAATTCTGAGTAATAGAGACTCTAAAGGACAAGGCAGAACTGTCCCATAGTGTTTCCAAGGCTGTAATCTTTATGGGAGCAGACTGCCACTTCTTTCCCCTGTGGAGAGGCTACTAGGTTTCAGCCCTAATCTTTTGATTAGCAGCCTAGTACTGAACTACTGAGTGACCAGGGCTCCTTGACAATATACTAAGATGTTAAAAGGAGAGCATTGTGAGAGGGACTGGGGATTGGTCAATGAAGGTCTCTCTGTGGAGGTAACTTTTTAAACTGAGATTTGAATAAGAAAGGAGAGACATCCCTGTGATAATCAAGGGTTAAACCTTTCAGACAGGGAGGCACAGGTAGTGCAAAGGCCCAAAGGCAGGAATGAGCTTGTCCAGAGACCCAAAAGACAACAGAGAGGAGGGAGCAGAGGGGTGAGGGAGGAAGCAGCATGTGTGCAGTCTGGAGACAGAGCAGACGTCTCAGTCAGGGTAAGGAGTTTGGTTTTATTCTAAGGGTGATGAGGAGGCATTGGTGGCTTTAAGCAGGGTAACAGTAAGTCTAATTCATATTTTAAGGTGATAGTTCTCCCTGGGAGGAGACAGGGGTGAAGGAGCTAAAGGAGAAACAAGAGGAAAAGCCAGCAGGAACCGAGTTCAACCTTGGAGAGATGGTGGGGGGTTAGCCAGGAAGGCAGAGATGAAGATGAGGGAGGTACACAGGTTTGGAATAGGGTTTTGGGGGTGGGCACCACAGGACTTGTTGAAGGACTAGATCTGGGGTCTATGCAAAAGAGAACCTCCAAGCTAATCCATGGAGTGTTGGCTTGAGCAACTGGGCACCATTTACCATAGTGAGAGATACTGAGGGAAGAACCATTGTGGAGAGCTGAGCATTGGTGGTTATTTTCCAGGGTGGAGAAAGTATGTGGTCCTTCTGTCATCCACACCCCACAGGCAGCTAACCATGCGGAAGGAATGGGCTCTAATTACAAAAAAATCCTCCCATCACCCTCAGAGCATGCGCAAACAATCCCAGATCCCTAACTAAACACAGCAGAGGGCTGTGGCTTGGGGGGGGCGGCTAATGTGGAAAATTCTGTCAGAGACAACATCCATCTGAAGGCACTGGTCCAGGTTGGGCTGAACTGGATCAAGCCCAGAAGTCTGTGCCCAGGGCTGTGAGTCTTTTGAGGGGTGCCTGACAATCAGTGCTATGCTAGTAACCATGTAAGAACTGGCTCTGACTTTTAGCATTTGCCAATTTCCATGGTGTAAATATTCTCATCTCGGCCAACATCAAGCTACCAACATGACGCCATTGAATAAGAAGGTGGGAAAGAGATGTACCACAACTGGATTCCAAAACCTGTATAAGCAGGCTCAGCACACCATTGCCCAAATTCTCCTTGGATCTTTGCAGCCCTACCCCACCTCTCTACCCACAAATTTATCCCGTGTGCACAGCTTGATGTACAGTTCCCCAACCATGCGGTGTCATTTCTCACCTCTGCCCAAACATCTGTCCCCTCCCCTTGCCTGACTCGCCCTTCTTTCCTCTAAATGACCCATCCCCGGAGGGATGCTGTGCGGGGCAGTGTGTACAACCACCTGTGCAGGACCAGAATCCTCCAGGGCTGGGTTATCGTGGCTCCTCTGAACACCCGGAGCTTTCCTCTATTTCCCAAGGTCCCCAAGATTTTTGAAGATTCCCTTTGTATCTCCTCTACCTCCATATTTTGCATTCTTCGAGAAGAGGAACGGTGCCATATTCATTCCTATACAAGCATACCTCCTTTTATTGCACTTTGCTCTATTGTTCTTCACAGATACTGGGTTTTTTGTTTGTTTGTTTGTTTTAACAAATTGAAGGTTTGTGGCAACCGAGTGGAGCAGGTTTATCGGCACCATTTTCCCAATGGCATGTGCTTACTTTGTGTCTGAGTGTCACATTTTGGTCATTCTCACAATATTTCAAAGTTATTCATAATGATATTGCACACTTAATCAACTATAGTATTATGTAAACATAACTTTTGTATGCACTGGAAAATGAAAAAAAAATGTGTGACTTGCTTTATTGTGACATTTGCTTTATTGAGGTGATCTGGAACCAAACCCCAACATGTCCGAGGTCTGACTGTATTCGACTCGAGCCTGTGGCACAGTCCAGGTGCTCCGTCAATGCTCCACTGTACTGGGATCTTTTCACTTGGAGCTAAGAAAACTTCAGGGGACAATGAGAACTGTGTCTGATCATCAGAAGGGATTTGGGCTTGGATTTGGACTCTGGGGCCCTCGAATGCATGTCTCACTCTCTTGCGTTGCCCTTGCTCTCAGTGGGAAGAGGAAACCTAGAAGGTTGATGGAGGAGTTGGGGTCTTCTAAAAGGAACCAAGATGGGGCTTAACTATGCAAGGTGTATGCATATGTGTGTGCACACTTACAAGCAAACGTGGGTTTTCATTTAAGTGGCTGTGAACA
>NW_006921656.1:8452105-8457294 GCF_000298275.1 Orycteropus afer afer | reverse complement strand
AAAAAAAAAGAAAAAAACAAAACAAAACAAACAAACAAAAAAAGAACATGTGAGCTTGACTGTCTTGGCAGAAGCATGCATTTGTGTGTGGGTGTGTCTTATTCATATATGTGGAGGTATGTGCAGTGCCTCTGCATGCTAGTGTGGGTCAGTGCATGGGTATAAGGAGGATGTCCATGTTGGTTGGTGCGTGTGGCCAGTCCTGTAGCTCCCCTTCTGTCCTGCCTAATTGCACTCTGTATTTGGGAGTCTCTCCACATCTCTGGGTGCAAGAAGAGTGGTGTTCTGTCTCAGGTCCCTATCTGCGACAGTGATCTTCACTAGTTACCTTCTTCTCCAGGAAAAGAGAAAAAGTCCACACCCAATGTAAGTCCTGATACACACACATAAATGAACATCAAAATGGGAATGTGAGCAGGTCTGTGGAGACCACCCACCACCACAGTTTCTGTCTGCAGGTTCACATAGCTCTTGCCTCCTCACTTCTGGGTGTGCAATTGGGATCCTTCCAGCTCTTGCACCTGTACTAGCCTGGTGAGTTTCAATCTGCCTGGCTACCCAGTCCCAATCTCTCTTGGCCTGGCCAGCCACTGTCATTTAGCTCAATGCCATTCAATTCAAGGCAAGTCAATGCAATTATGAGACAAAAATGAAATCCTTATAGCCAAAAACAGGTTTTGAGACTGTGTAGGTCTGGAGTTGAGGCTGAGATTTGCTGCCAGGGTGTGGTGGAGAGTGATCGCCAGAGCAACAGCTCGAGGGGCGTGAGGGAGTGGTGTGGGCAGATGGATGTACTGTCCTCAGAGGTGTCGGCGCTGGAGCCACATTCATTCCTGGGCAGCACTAACGCTGGGGTGGCCCTCAGGATCACCAGCCTTTTAGGAAAGGAGGCTAGGCCTTTGGGATGCCAAGTCAGCAAGTCACTGGATGAGGGTTGTCCTGTGGGAGGGACCCAACCTTGGCATTGATGCTCTCACCAAAACCCTGGGGAGAAGCAAGGCTGCAAGCTGTCAACAGCCAACCCTCCTGGTAACTGGGAGGATGGGTACCCATCACAGGAATGATGTCAGTCCTGTAGACTGAAAGAAGAAAGCCTTGTCCTACTCTCTTCAGAAGTCTTGCTTATGCTGGAGCTAGAGCTGTGAATCAGGCAAAACCAATGTAAGTGGCTAGGGCAGCATCAAGGAGCAGCAGATGTTGCTCAAGGAAGGCAAGATGGACACTATGCTTCCAAGTGGCTGTGCCTTGACTGGGGAAGAGACTGAGGGCCAGGGAGTGAATCATAAAAGAGATATGGCTGAACTGGGTTTTGAAACGTGGAGAGAAAGTGGTAGAAAGGGGCACAGCAGGAGATATAGTGCACACTGCCTCATCCCTGTACCATCTTGTTTCATCATTGTCCTGGGCTTCATCAATGGTAGTGCATGCAATGGTGCAGAGCAAACTCAGTAACATAGGACCAGTCACTCGTGGAGGGAGGGGGAAGTGGCAGTAGAGGTAAGGACTGACTAATCCAGTGTTTGTGTTTTCTGGTCCCAGAGATACTTGGCTCCACCTTTGAGGACTCGCCTCATTGCCAGAACCACTATCTGGAAACTTTGCTAGATCAGGCACCTTTTCATGCATTCATGGTGACCAGGAAAACTTCCTGTTCTTACTGCTTGCTTAATAACACCCAAAACCCAGGTATGATTGAGTAATAACCAAGAATCATGTTCAATGGAAGCAAAGCCCAGCCCTATCCAGAACCTGAATGGTCACACTTTTTGGCACTCAGAAGCAGAGGGATAGGCCTGATGGGAGGAGAGAGCTGAGGCTTAGATGTCAAATGACCCAGGAACAAGTCCAGCCTATTGCACTGTGCTTAGACCCTATGTGAAGGGCCAGGATACAGAAGTGGATAAGAACCATTCTCATCTCTCCAGTAACTACAGGCTGGCCAGGAAAACACACAATTATAATGCAGTAACTATTGTTGGAAGACAGAGAAGTGTTGCTTTACATAGTGTAGAGGTGGGGCTGAAGTGGGGGTCAAAGAGGGGGAAGGATGCATAGAATTGAATGAGCCCAGGAAAGGCAGGAGAGTGCAGTGGTGGTTCAGTAGTAGGGTGGCAGAATGCTCACCTTCCACGTGGGAAACCCAGGTTTGATTCCCAGCCAATACCCCTCAACCACAGCCGCCATCCATTCAGTGGAGGCGTGTATGTTGCTATCATGCTGAACAGGTTTCAGCAGAGCTTTCAGGCTACCACAAGTTAGGAAGAAAGTAGTGATCTACTTCACAAAACCAACCCATGAAACGCTACGGACTACAGCAGTCTGATCGGCAGCTGATCATGGGGATGGCACAGGATCAGACAGCATTTCGTTCCATTGCACGTGGGTTGTCCACTCAATGGCCGGAAATAACAGGAGAGGCGGGAAGCTTATTACAGGCATGAGCAAAGGCATCCCAGTCAATTACAGATCTCAATGCAGCCATGTTTTGTCCTAATAATGGAAGTAATTATTGTTGATGTGGATGATGATGCTATGACTCCCGGTTCAGTGCTCTGCTCTGAGTCCCCTCCCTGGCAATCCATTGCAAGTGAACGCAGCTGTGGCAAATGTTAATTGTACAGTGGAACCCACATGGACACACTTCTCATTACAAGTTAACCCTGCAGCTTAACATGGATTCGCCCATGTGAAGGCTCAGTCAGAGAAAGTCTCACTCCCCTGCCTACTGTGGTCCGCAGATGGGATCTCATTTGTATGCATCTGCACTATGGGACAGGAACAAACAAGTGTGATAGAGTTTTATTGTTTGTTCCAGATGTTCTCTCTCCGACTTCTCTTCCTGGTCCAGAAGGAGGCAATGTGGAGTAATTGGGGGCTTTCTGGGAAAGTCAGGAGCGGGTGGTTTCCCACTTGCTGTGAGCTGATAGGTAAGAAGTCCCAGCAAATCTCTGAGTCTATTGCCTGTGGGACTGTGGGAGTTTGGTCTTCATAACTACAATTTTGGGCACAGTTTGCAGCTTTTCTATCTTTCATTACCTCCTTAAATCCTCTGGGAAGAGCTGGAAGAATAATAAGGTCATGGGAAGAACACCGTCTTTGGATTCAGAAGACCCAAAATCCAGACCCAGCTTCATCTCTTATTAATTCCATGAGGAGCTCATCTTCCTCAAGACTCAGTTTTCTCTCCATAAAATGGAAACATCTGTGGCCATCTATAGAATTATTCTGATGATCTCAATGAAATATGAGAGTGTATTGCACATAGTAGAATTGGAGGAAAGGACTGCAATTCGATTTTAAAACTTGTTTTCTTCAGTGACACGCTTTAAGGTGCAAGCCACTTCTGCATTCTAGAGACCTTTCTGGGGCTGCTTTTTGGGTTATGTATCCAAATTAACATTTTTCTCCTTCTAAGAAGCTATTCCTAAAGACTAAATACTTATTCCAACAAAGCCATGGTTGCTCAAAGCATGGTCAGACACTTCTGGAAATGTCCTTTGGAGCAGCCCTGTGCAATAGAAACATAGACGAGTCACATGGGCACTTTCAAACTTCCAAGCAGCCACATTAAACAAAAAATAAAAAAAGTAAGTGAAATTAATTCAAATCATGGGCTTTATTTAACTCAATATTTCCAAATTATTTTCATTTCAACATCTAATCAATATAAAAATTATCAATGAGCCCTTCTACTTTCTTTCCTTTATATTAAGTCTACAGCATCCAGCCTGTGTTTGACACTTACAGCACATCTTAATTCCGATGCTAAATTTTTTATTGGAAATACTTGATCTGCATTTAGATTTCATAAAATTCATAGTTGAAAAAGCAGATTCATATTTCCAAGCTGCTCCAAACACAAATGTTTTCCAATAATGTTGTGTTTAATGGAGAAATAATTTATTCTGCTTCAGTTTTTAAATTTAAATCTAAATTATTTAAAATTAAAGAAAATTAAAAATCAAGTTTCCCAGTCATGCTAGCTGGATTTCAAGTTCTCAGCAGCCACGAGTGGCTGCTCTGTTGGACTATTGTGGCAGCACCGCTTTGCAGGCTGGGGACGTCTCTTAGACACCACCCAGTAGTGTTCACCATCTTCTTCTTTGATGCTGGTTTTAAATTTTTGACAAAGACCCTAAATCAGGGGAAAACACTGCCATTTTGTGGGATATCGTGAAAACTGGAAAGTACAAAATGAAGACTGACTGCACAGAGAATGGGGTCTCTTGGGTGACCTCTGCCTGGTTGTTTCTACAGTTCTAAAACACAGTTCTAAACAAGTCTTAGTGTGTTTGCAGTCCAATTGCTTGCATTACTTCATAGACCACAAAGAGCTGCCATGACTCAGGGCAGAGACAGACAGACAATTCAGAATCACTCATAAGCACAGTGGCTAGAGAAACAGAAGACCGATTGGTAATTGGGGTCAGAAACTTGTTGGGGCTGCCAAACACACCCAGCTCTCCATGCTTCAGCAGGAATCAGGCTCCTGGTGCAGGCTGACCATCTGTGTCGCACAGCCACCAGGCAAGGCTACCTTTCAGTGGTGCTCATCACGGTCCAGGCAGCCCAGTGCCTTCCTCTGGGGATCCTGGCTTTACACTGTACTGACCTTTTGGCTCATCCTCAATCAGCCTTGAAGATGGTCTAGCAGAGCAGAACAGCTTCACTTGTTAGCACCATGACCGTTCAGAGTCTCAAAGCAAACTCACTGCTGTCGAGTTGAATCCGACTTATAGAGATGCCTCCTTGGGTTTCTGAGGTGGTATCACTATGGAAGTAGATTGCTCAATCTTCCTTCAAGGAGTGGCTGGTGGGTTTGAACCACCAGCTTTCTGGTTAGCAATCAAATGCCTTAGGCACTACGCCACCAAAGCTCCTTCAGGGGGCACACAGGTTGAACTATACTGAGCACCATTTTTAGTCATGGAACCTGAGGCATTTTCCTATTAACAATGGAAATATTCTGATATGAAATTTTTCTGTTATTGGCTTTATTAATTAGGGTCAGGACTACACAGAAGGTAGGACAACTTACACCACCACCCCATACATAGAACGGTGGTGCCAGGAGCCTTGTTGTTGTTGTTGTTAAGTGCCGTCGAGTCATTTCCGACTCATAGCGACCCCATGCACAGCAGAACAAAACACTGCCCGATCCCGCGCCAGCCCCACAATCCCTGCTATAC
>NW_006921656.1:8449914-8451190 GCF_000298275.1 Orycteropus afer afer | reverse complement strand
ACCTCAGAAACCCAAAGAGGTGTTACTATGAGTCCAATCTATGTCATCTTGTTTGGAAACAGGATGCTAATTCTGTTGAGGTGGGTTTTAAATCTAATCATTTCTGAGAATATAAAGAGCAGATTAGATGCAGTGGGAAGGCAGCCATCATGTACAGATTGCTAAGGAATCCAGGGATGCTTGCCCTGGGATATGGGCAAGGAAGGAAGCCACACAGCTGAGACTCACATTTGGACTTTTAGCTTCCAAAACGATGAGAAAATAAATTTATTTTCTTCAAAGCCCCTCACTTGTGGTATTTCTGTTACAGCAGCACTGGGGAGCAAAGACTCTTCTCTCCTCTTCCCTCCCCTCCCCTCCCACTTGCCCTCCCTTCTCTTCTCCTCTTCTCTCCCTGCCCTTCCATTCAAATTTTCCTAGGCACTCAGTCCCTCCCAGACTCTGGGATAGATGCTGGTGTTTCTAAGACTCAGGGGCTGCTCTTCTACTGTACTGGAGGAAGAGAGATAGGCACTAAGGTATGGACACAACAGGAACCAGCTCTGTACCAGGAACTGCTCTCTCTCTCAGTGCCGAAGTCTACCAGTCCCTTATCCCCTTCACACTCTGCATTTGAAGCAGTTGTGTCTGCACTGAAAATCCCAGCTCTTCCATACAATAGTTGTGTGGCCTTGGGCAAGTCACTTAATGCCTTTGAACCTCAGCTACTTCATCCCTAAAAGGGATAATAAACCTACCATACAGGGCTGCTTTGAAGATTGAGATGATAAAAGTGAAAGCTAGTACAGCACCTGGAACATGGCTAAACAAAAACTGGCATTCAATAAATGTCATCCAATGGCCATCAAGTGCCTTCCATCTCATCATGACCCTGTAGGACAGGGTAGAATTGCCCCATGGGGTTTCCAAGGCTAAAACCTTTATGGAAGCAGATTGCCACATCTTTCTCCTGTGGAGTGGCTAGTTGGGCTTGAACTGCTGACCTTTTGATTGACGGTTGAGCACTTAACCACTGTGCCGCCAGAGATCCTCCATAAATCTAGTTCACACAATTATTAATCAATCCTCTCTGCAGGTTTGAAGCACCCCCTACTGTTGTGCAAACTGAAGCCCAGTGGGGTGAAGCACCTTGTTACTGCCTGAAATGCTATGTGACAGCAAGGGAATCTCAGGTACCTGAGGACTAGGGCAGGGTCACTGCCCCAGGGGCCCCAGGCAGGGCAGCCAGGGCACCCAAACCAATGTGAGAGGAGCAAGGACAATTCAGTGAAGGAGA
>NW_006921656.1:8394163-8449604 GCF_000298275.1 Orycteropus afer afer | reverse complement strand
AAAAAAGTCTACCATGGCTTAAGTGAGACAGTGAATGAGTGTGTATGTGAAAGTATGTGTGTGGGCACAATTGTGTATGTGCATATATGTGTGTTTATGAGTGTGTGTATGTGTGTTTATGAGTGTGTATGTGAATGTGTGTATGAATGTCATTATATGTGCTGATGTGTATGTGTGTGTGCATGTGTGTTTATGACTGTATGTGAGTTTGTGAATGTGCATGTGAGCATGTGTGTGAGCATGTGTGTTCATTGTGGTGACTGGAGAAGTAGGAAGAGGTCAGATGACACAGGACTAAATTAAGACATTGTGTTTATCCTTAAGACAATGCAAAGCATCAAAGGGGTTTAACTTGATCATATGGTAATTTTAGAATGATTGTAGTGACTGCCATGTGAAGAAAGGATAGAGAGATGAAACAAAGGTGGACCTGTCAGGACACTTGCAAGCAGTGACTGTGGCCTGATGTAAGAGGTGACAGTGGGGATGGAGAACAGTGATGGAGCTGAGATGGATTCTGAAGGTGTGGCTGATTGGAAGTCATGACTTTTGATCAGGGGCTGATTAAACAATGAGCACGGTATGTACCAGCTTACAGAAAGGGAAGTATGCATAGGCTTTAGTGTGTTTACTTACTAATCAGTAATACACAGTTCACCTGGCTTCACCACACTAGGTAAGACTGTGTACTATACATCAGTAAATAAGCAAAATTAAGCCCAGGTGAACCTTGTTCATTATGTAAACTGTCCCTGCTTTTGACCCTTGGCCCCTGGTCCCAACATGTCTAGGAGAAATAATGCACTTCATTACATTGATCCACTGGCCATAGCTTGTTTCTGAGTGTCTTATTCCAGCCTTCTCTTTGGCTTGTTTTCTTGCCATCCATCAATCGTGTTGTCATTGGCATGAAACTCATTTTAGGAAAACACTCTGAGGTTGGGTGGCTGCATTAGTCAGGGAAATTAGTGTTAGTTGCTATAACAAACAACCCCAAAATTTCAGCAACTCAATACAATCAAAATGTTATTTTTCTCTGACATAAAGTCCAATGCGGTTGGGTAACTTTTCTCCAAGCCCAGGTTACTCATAATCTAGGTCCCTTTCAGCAGAGGTGTATCTATGGATAATGACATCTTTAGAAATTAGTTTTAAATTGCTGAATGGTCTCTCACAGGTAGGACTGGAAACTGTCGTGGCAAAAAGAAATTGCTCATTGGTGCCCCTTGCCAAGTGGTGCCCAGGCTACATGCCATACCTTTGACATACCTCTGCCTTCCCGTGAGTGACCGATGTCCCCAGGGTCTCAGAGTCCTCTGGCTAGGTCTTTGACTCCAACCACTATAAGATCAAAGGGAAAGAGTATAGAGAATTGTGTAGAAAGCATGCTGGGCCTGGTCTGGAGGTGGCTGAAATTCTGACTAGTCACAGTCTCTATGCTGAGCAAACAGTCCAAAAAGCTGGATTGTATGAAGAAGAATGCAGCATCAGAATTGAAGGAAGACTCATTAACAACTGTAATATGCAGAGAGCATAACCTTGCTTGCTAGTGGAAAGTAAGGTCAGTGAAAAATGGGAAGTCCCTTAACGCGATGAATTGACGCAGTGGCTGTAATGATGGGCTCAAGCATAGCAAAGATTGTGAAGATGGTTCAGGAGCAGGCACTGTTTTGTTCTGTTGTACATGGGGTCACTATGACTCAGAGCCGACCCGATGGCACCTCTGGTAGTTCGGTTTGTGTGTCAACTTGGCTGGGCCTGGTTGAGTGGCTGGGCAGCTGGTGGTAGTTAATCCCCATGAGGAGACTGGCAATCAACTCCATGGTGGGATCTACCACAAGCAGCTGGGTAGCTAGCTGCCTTTGGGTATGTGGGCTGCTTTCTGTATATAATAAAAAGCCTTTGGGAATGATCTCTAGCCTATGGCACGCTTGGACCCTGCATGTAGCCGTGTCACTGCTCAGCAGCCTGCTATGCTCTGCCGACCTTGGGACTTACAATGGACTTAAGTTAATGGCCTGCCATGCAGATTGGTAGCCTCGAGACTGTGCCTTTTTACTTGTCAACCTTGGGGCTTCTCAGCCTCAGCAGCAGCAGCTGTCTGAGTGAAGAAACATCTCTAGCTTCAGTGGCTGGGAGCAGGAGGCAAAGCTGGACCCCAAGGTTGAGGGGCTTTCACCCAGCCCCTGGAGCCTGGCACTTTGAACGTGGACTTAAAGCCTCCAAATTGTAAGAATAAACTCCTGTTTGTTAAGGCCATCCCATTTATGGTATATTCCGGTTAGAGCAGTACTAGGTAACCAGAACAGCACCTAACAACAATAATCGTGTGGCTCAAATTGAAGGAATTTGGGGAATATAGTTTGGCTGTGTGTACAGGAAAAGGAAACTAGGTCTGACGCTCCAGATTCTGCCATGGGGGCATAGATCCACCAGCAATTAGATGAATTAGAAGGGTGGATTCACTTCAAGGATGTGTCCTTCTTTCAACCTAGAATGTTCTAGAGGGTTTCTTTCTCCATCTTAAATAACTGCAATTCCTAAGGAAGCTGATCAGAAAGTTTCAAGTTGGCTTAAGTCTGGCCTTATCCTCTGTTTGGTTTTGCTTCACACTCAGTGACAATGGGATGCTGATGCTTACAGCACAGTGAGGCCATGACTCTTTTGTTTCTGCTTAATCCAGCAACTCATTAGACACTGTTGTCATTGTTGTTAGATGCCATCAAATTGGCTCCAAGTCATAGAGACCCTACGTACAACAGAATGAAACACTGCCTGGTCCTGCACAACCCTCACAATTCTTTCTATACTGGAGCCCATCATTGCAGCCCTGTTTCAGTCCATCTTGTTGAGTGTCTTCCCCTTTTTCGCTGACCCTCCACTTTACCAAGACCCTTTTTCCCTTGCTGATTGGTCCAGAAAAAAGATCACTCTGTGATTCCTACTGGTATGAGTGTCTCTTCAAAATCTCTGACCTTCTCTGAAGATATACTTGTGTAGTGCAAGGAAGAGACTGGTAGGAATTAGGGACATGTGTTGGAATAATGCTCCTTTGGCCAATTGGTAAGAGAGGCAGTTTCGACACTGAGCTTTATTGCTAATCATTTGCGCTCTGCCAACATTAATTAACTATTTCCAATAGTTTTTCTTTTTATCCATATTGTGTACTTACCTAGAAATCCAATAGTCCTTTATTCAACTTTTGTCTCTAATATTTATTGAGTATCTGGCTTTTGGAAAGCCCCTTAACCATTTTAAACATCCATTCCCTCATTGTAGGTTGGATTTGATGATCTCAAAAATAAGTTTAGACTCTGATCTTTCATGCCTGTGATGCTGAGAGTTCTTGCCTGTCTTTATTGAGGAACATGTGAGAGTCCTCTCCATATATGTTTTCTAAAATAATCCTACCATTGATCTTATGAGACAGCATACAAGGTTGGAAAATTAAATGATTTGCCCAAAGCAAACTGGAGGCATCACCAAGTTATCCAGATACCTCTGTCTTCAAAGTCATTGTTCTTCTTTCTGCGTCCTGCTGTGTTTTCCTATTTAATGTTGTTGTGTTGTTATGTGCCCTTGAGTCAGACCCGACTCATAGTGACCCCTCCTTGGGTTTCCGAGGTGGTATCAGTACTGAAGTAGATTGACCAACCTTCCTTCTGAGGAATGGCTGGTGGGTTTGAACCACCAACCTTCTGATATCCTATTTAATACATACTTTTATAACCAATCTGTTGGTAAAGTGTCTACATTTATAGGCAAAGAAAAACCACACTGATAGACATCGATTGCAGGAAAATAGAATGAAGGTAAGGCATATAGTGAGAAATAGCTGCAACAAGATGTATACAATGATGAGCTATGTGTCTGGGATTCATTCATTCATTCATGGATGATCAATGCATTTATTTATCTAACTAACTTTAATGCATCCCCACCCTAGGCTATGTGTAAGGACAAAGGCGTCTATGATTTATGGTTGAGTGGGGCAGAATGAGATGTAAACAAGTAAGTGCAATGAAGTATTTACAGGCTGATAGTGGATGGTTGGAACTTCCATTTACCACCTGGAGGAATAACTGAGCTCCATTCTGTGAAGATGCATCCCCACAAAGGTACTGTATTGCTAAAGGCCAATAAAACGCTGGCGTCATCCGGTGTAGACGTGGTGATAAACAGATAAACCTCTTTGCCCTGGACAGCTGGCTGGGTGTGAGCACAGGCCATGGGTAGCTCTCAGTTCCATGTACAATATTACAGCCAGTGCTTTCGTATGACAGCACAGGCAGGCCTGGCCTACCAACAACTTTTGGTCAATGTGGCATATGATGGCAACATTCCCATTTTTATGTCTTCATTTGATTGCCATTGGAGGACTCCTCCACTCAAAGATAAAAAGCATACCGTTGTGTTGGGTGTTCAGAAAGCATGGAGGTGACGCAGCAGGATACAATCAGCTTTTCTTTTCTTTTTTCCATCACTGGTCATCATGTCTCCCAGAAACCTGTAGTGCCATCTGGGCACATACCAGAGCTTCTGCTGGTAAAAGGCCCCTGGTAGAAGGGCAGATGCAGTGGCTTCACAGCTTTCAACAGCTCTCCTGTAAATGTTCTCCAAGCATGTCATCATTTCTATTGTTAATAGAAATAGAAGAGGCATCTTGGTGACATGGTAGACATAGCAGTCTCATTGGAATGAATTTGAGAGAAAAGAAAAGAGGAACTGTAGTAGTGTGAAGTCCTCTCAAGAAATTTCCTTTATAAATGAGGTAGCAGCCCCAGGAGAGACGGGCAGAGACAAAGATGAAGAAGGGAAGAAGATACAGGCAGAGACGGAGCCCGGAGAGGGAGCCATTTGGTAATTAACCAACAAAGGAGCACCACATTCTCTTGCATTAAAAATAGAAATGATAACACACTTAGAGAAGGTTACAGGAGAGCTGTGAATAGACTTATGGTAGGAGAACCATAAATGGAAGGAAGATCTTGCCACAGGGAAGACAAGTGACAGAAGGACTTACGATCAGAAACTCCAACATTAAGAAAACGGGAACTAGATTTCAACTCATGCCAGAAGGCTAAAACAGTGAGAGAGCTGATTTCAAGAGCATTTATGAGCAGATAAAATGATGTGGTGTAGACTTCAGCTGTAACCAAGGGGTCCTTCAGACTTTGGCTCTAACTAGCTTGAGGGTAGATTTAGAGCCATTGCTTGAAGGCAGACCCTTGACAGATTATTACAACAGTGAGTGGCAGATGGAGGCAGTGAAAGGAATCAAGCAACCACAGCTGCCTTTTGGTGACCATTTGCCACCATATGCAAAGCACATCACCCACAGTATCTCTTAAACTAACTTAATTGACACACCCTCTTCTGGAGGTATGGACATTTTTATTCCCATTGTACAGTTGAGGAAAGTGGCATTCAGAAAGGTTCTTAATGTTGCTCAAGATCAGATAGTTGGGGTGTGGAGGAGCCAGGAAACGGGATGCGGGGTGGTGGTGGTGGTGCTGAGCACTGCCTTGGGGCAGGCTTCCTACCTGGGTCTTTCAGTTGCCCTGTCTCACTCAGTCCCATGGCCCCAACATGAAGGAGAATCCACCATGCCTGTTACAGATACAGGCACCAGCTTCAGCTGCAGTGTCAGGACCATGATAGCCCCATATTAAGTGCCACATACTGTACTTATTGCTATTATTGGTGGTGGTGTGATAACTAACATTTTCCACCTTTACTTGCACCCTTGGTCCCTGTTGGATACACTTTCCATGTACCTTTAATCCTCCTAACAGCCGATGAGGGAAGCATGATATTCACTAGCATTTCACAGATGAAGGAAGTAAGGAGCAGAGAATGAGCGACTTCCCAAGGCCTGTAATGAGGACATCTTAGTTAACACTCACCATAACCTCCAAATGAGAAGGCAGAGACTTCCATAGGCTGGGTAGACTTCAGAGACCCTAGACAAGGACACAGGGTTCCTCTGGGATCTGCTTCCCCATCTGAGTCTGTGCCACTGTGTGGACAGGAAAGAATGGGGGTGCCTCGCAGCCTCTCAGGGCCTCCCTATGAGTCCTGTCTCCCTGGGAACATAATTTGTCTCTGTTTTTCCACTTGTTAGGTGGAGCTCTGGTAGCATAGTGCCTAAGGCATTTGACCACTAACTCCTTGGAAAGAAGGTTGGGCAATCTACTTCCATAGTGATACCACCTCAGAAACCCAAGGAGGGGTCACTATGAGTTGGATCTGACTCCAAAGCAGTGAGTTTGGTTTGGCTTTGATTTTCCACTTGTTAAGGAGGCTGATGGTGCAGTGGTTAAGCAGTCAGCCGCTAATGAAAGGTTGGCAGTTTGAAGCCACCAGCCACTCCATGGGAGAAAGATGTGGCAATCTGCTTCTGTAAGATTACAGCATTGGAAACCCTGTGAGGTTAGTTCTACTTTGTTCTATAGGGTCCAACTATGAATTAGAATTGACTTGAGGCAAGGAGATGGGTTTGGGTTTTCCAATTGTTGCTTTTGAACTCTTGAGTGTTGTCTTCCATTTGCCTGGGATTGCCATAGGCCTTCGTGAACAAGAGAGTTTCACACTTGGGCTGGAATTCCTGGTATCCTTTAAACAAAGGTCTTGGAGCTTCGGTAGCAGGTATCAAGAAGGTGAGGCTGATTAGCTGAGAGCTGGGACCTTTCTTGTGGTTTAACCCTGGCCATTGTGGCATCCTGATGCCTCCATACTGCCATCCAGCCAGGCCACAGGATCACCTTGTGATTTGACTAAACTCTTCCCTGTCTGCTTATGCTTTTCTTTCAGCTCCTCCCTGTTTCCTCTAGATGATGCAGTAGTAATAGACTGCAAGCAGGAATGGAAGCAGGGAGACTGGGCTGAAGGCTACAGTAATAGTCTAGGCAAGAGAGAGGCTTAGGCCAGCACTGAATTAACAGACGTGGTTGGAGTCTGAATGTCT
Organism: Orycteropus afer afer; assembly: GCF_000298275.1. Lineage (NCBI taxonomy): Eukaryota > Metazoa > Chordata > Mammalia > Tubulidentata > Orycteropodidae > Orycteropus > Orycteropus afer. The sequence continues at coordinate 8,442,637 of NW_006921656.1, read as the reverse complement.
TTTGAAGTATAACCAGTAGGATTTTCTGACATATTGGAGGTAAATTGGAAGAGAGGGAGCAGGATTAAGGATGAGTCTAAGGTTTTGGGTTTGGTCCGTTGGAAAGATGGAACTAGTGTTAACCAAAATGAAGGAAGGGATGGATTTGAGTAGGCCCAGAGCTCAGGGTTGGATATGTTAAATTTGAGATGTGTATTACCCATGTAAGTTGAGATATTGATCAGACAGTTGGATATGAGTCTGGAACTCTGAGGACATCTGAAGATCTAAGTTTGGCAGATTTCAGAATAGAGAAGTTGGTTATTACACCACCAACAATAATAGCAATAAGTATGGTATGTGGCACTTAATATGCGGCTATCATGGCCTTAACACTGTAGCTGAAGCTGTGCCTGTATCTGAAATCTATATGCTGAAATCTGTATGCCTGTATCTCAGACCCATGAGCCTGGACAAGATCACCAAGGTAGTGAGTACAGGTAGGAAAAATAAGAGATCCAAGGACTGAACCCTGGGCAACTCTGAAGTCAGGAAGATGAAGAGGATCTAGCAATGAGACTAATGAAGGAGTAGCTGGTGACAGTGAATGGAAATCCAGAGAAAGCAGAATTCCAGAAGCCAAATGAAGAATGGTTTGAAAAGCCCAGGCTTACTGGCCTGATAGAGACTGGTGGAACCCCTGAAATTTGGCGCTCAGTCACCCTTTAAGCCTAGAACTGAACTCACATTTGTGGCTCAGCTTTCAGGCAAGTAATAGGCAGGCCTAGGACATGAACTAGGGTTAGGGTTAGGGTTAGGGTTAGGGTTAGAGGTTAGGACAACCAACCACACCAGATCAAAAGGGCAACCTTTGTCCAAGGATAAAGCTCAGAAGACAGGAAGGGATAGGAAAGAAGGACAATGGGAAACCCAACCATAGGGAGAAAGTGGGAAGAGTGCTGTTATATTGTGGGGACTGCAACCGATGTCATGAAACAAAATGTATACAAACTGTTGAAGGGAAAATCAATTTGCTCAAAATTTCACGCAAACTTTAAAAACAAACAAAAAGACAAAGAATGCGTTTTAAGGAGCAAGAAGAGATTGGCTGAGCCAAAAGCTGCTGATGAGGACAAAATCCGTTAGACCACTGTTCTTGAACATGACACCAAAAGCACGATTTATTTAAAAAACATGCAAAATTGGAATTTATCAAATATAAAACTTTCTCTGTGCAAAAGACACTGGGAAGAGAATCAAATCCATGCTAACACTAAAAGGAAATATGTGCAAATCACATACCTCACAGGATGGTATTCAGAATATGTAAAGAACCCTCAAAGGTCAACAAGAACACAAATTATACAATTACCAAACAGGCAATTTGAATAGACAATTCCACCAAAGAAAATTCCTGGGTGGCCAACAAGCACATGAATGGTTCCTTCATGTCATTTGTCATTAGAGATAGGCAACTGAACACCAATGAGACACCACCGCACTCTGTCACAGAGTTTAAAGACCCCTGAAAATCCTGAGCATTGGTGAGCATACCCAGAAGTCTCCTACTCTGCTGATAAGAATGTAAAACGCATTCCAGAAAGCAGTCAGCACTCTCACTAAGCTGGTCAGAGCCAGCCTTAGACAGGAAGCCAGGGGACCTGGTCCTAATGCCTTCGTTCTGCCTTAGCAGGAAAAGAGATCTCAGGTAAAGCCACCTACACCACGATCAGAGATGCTTAATGTATTTTCAGGTTCAAGGCTGAATGCATTTTAAGAAATAGCTTTACGGAGGTAGATTTGACATGGCTTCAAATTCCTCTGGTTTAAGTGTACAATCCCATGATTTTTAGGATGTTTGCAGAACTGGAAGACATCGCCACAGTGTGATTTTACATCCTTCCCGTCTCCCCTCAGGAGACTTCACACCATTAGCTGTCATTTTCCTTCTTACCTCCACCTTCTTCACCATCGGCTGCCCTTGGGTCAGCACCCACTCATGGTGAATGCTCATCTACTTTCCGTCTCTGTAGATTGTCGACTTCAGACAATTCGCATCAATGGATTCACACTGTCTGTGGCCTTTCCTGCCTGATTTCTTTCATTTTGCACAAAGTTTTTGAGGTTGATCCATTTGGTAGCACATATCAGTACACTGTTCCTCTTCATTGCTGGAGTTTATTCCTAGGACCACACGCCTAAGTTTTGTAGCCTTTGTATGTGAATGTGTGAGTACACACGTGTGTGTGTGTGTAGAGGACAAATGAGGGGTCAGGGCCTTGTGGGGCAAGTGGAGCTGGATTGCTGTATCACAAGTTATTGTAGTGTCTTTCTACTTCGAAGGCTCGGTGACCCCAGTGCAGGGGCTCTATGTCAGCTGGGCAGAGCAGGGAAGGTGACTGAGGGTTCTTTGTTCCATAGAAGCAGGGGCTGGGCAGACGAGCCCCCTCTTCTTCTGTTCCCCAATCCTTGGCACTCTTCTTCTGAAAACAATGGGGATTTTCAGCTGCGTACACTCTGTTGTTGTTAGGTGCCTTCGAGTCAGACCCACTCACAGTGACCCCTCCTTGGGTTTCCGAGGCAGTGTCACTACGGAAGATTGCCCCATCTTCTTTCTGAGGCTTACACTCTAGGACTTCCAGATCTTCTCCCTGACAGAGGTGGGTTTCTTTTGTGCTCAGCCTGCCAGGTTCAAAAGCATGGATATCCTGATTCCTCTCCCAGACATGTCAGATAGCCTCACTGTGCTCTGCTTCAAACTGAAAGGTCTGGGGTTTGAGCTGGTAGAAGTTCAGTGAGAGGTCGCCTTGTGAAGTGTCTGCCAAAACTCTAAGGAGCCCACAGGTTGCCTCATGTGAAGTAGATGCGGTAGTGTCCTGACCCGACTCCAGCTCTGACCTGAGCAGGGACCAGGACACAGCTGGAACACTGAATCAGTGCCCTGAGGGAGGCCGGCAAGTTGGAGCTCATGCCAAAGGGGCTGGACTGATGCAAAGAAAGCCACCATGTTCGAGCATCTTCCACGATTGCCGTCAGATGCCAAAGGGCTGGCTGTGTCATGGAGAAAAAGATGCATACCAGTGTGTGTGTGCATACCAGTGTGTGGGCAGTGGCAGGCCATGAGTCACTCGGGCAAGGGTCTGGCCAGAGCTCGAGTCACAGTAGGGGATTTAGATCACAGACAGGAATGTAGGCAGAATCCTTATCATGTCAACTGGGAAAATTCAGCTTGGGCTGGGGAGGAGAAAGCCGTCTGAGGCTCACTTCAGCCATGTGGATACCAGGGGAGGGTTTGGAGGTGCCAGGGTCCTGCCTGCCTGTGGCCAGGACTGACTCGCACTAGGTATGTACATGGCTGGCCCTTCTGATGAAGAGCCTTAGGATCTACTGGTGAGCAAGCTGGTGGAAGTTGGATCAATTTCTTTTTTCCCACTGTAAGCATTTCCTCATCTCCCTAAGCTCATAGCTGTAGGATTAGATGACTGGGTTGAGTAATAAGAAAGGAGTGAACGCACACATCATCCCCCATGTCTTCTGACGTCCTCAGCTCTATTAGTCCCCAGTAAGTGCTGCTTAATATTCCCAATGTGGTCGAGGCAGCTTAGCAGTCCCTGTATTTAAGAGGGTTGGTGAACCTACCTTGCAATCATTTTTATAAGATCCTTTACGAATAGCAACAAAGTCCACATTACGATTTTACGTTCTGCTTTAATAAGGATCTAATTGCCAGGGGTGATTTTGAATGAGATGGTCTTGTCTTGTAACTGCAGTAGGGCTTCTGGCAATAGGCCTGCTCGATTTCCTGGCTCTTGGCCAGGTTAAATTAACTTTCCCCAAAGTTCACCCCTCAACCTTCCTTGGGGAGCAATTCATTTGGATAGATCAAAGGCTTCCAGAATCTCTGACGCTCAAGGGTCCTTAGAAGTCCCTCCCTAACCAAGTACGGGAACCCCAGACAGAGCGGGGCAGACGAGCAGATGGCCCTATCTCTGCTGGCACACTGTCCAAGACAGTCTCCCTCTTAGGGCAGCAGTCTGTTCCCTTGCTCACAGCTCCAGGGAAACTCCTGCCAACATTGAACAGAGCAGGGTGCACAGGGAGAAGTGGCTTTAGAGGATAACAGATGCAACTTGTGTCTGACTATGTCACTACATGTTGCATATGCTTAAGCTGATGGTTCAATTTCTCTGAGTTTAAGTTTTGTCACTGGTAAAATAAGGGTGATAATATTGACCACACATGATATGGAGACTTAACAGTGACAATAGATGAAACCATAGTGCATGGGGCCCATCCCACTGCCATCAAATTGATTCTAACTCATAGTGACCCTATAGGACAGAGTAGAACAGTCCTATAGGGTTTCTTTACGGAAGCTGACTGCCACCTTTCTCCTGTCTAGTCAGCCCCTGACCCATGGTGACCCCAAGCACAACAGAACAAAAGCCGGCCTGGTCCTGTTCCACCCCATGATAGGCTTTGGATCAGGCAGTTGTAAAAAACAGGGTTTTCACTGGTTGATTTTTGGAAGCAGATTGCCAGGCCTTTCTTCCTAGTCCATCCCAGTCTGGAGGCTCTGCTGTATAGCATCCTAGCAACTTGGAAGCCCCCCGATAGAGGGGTGATAGCTGTGCTTGAGTTGCATTGGTTGGAATCAAACCCAGCACTCCCACGTGGAAGGCAAGAGTTCCACCACTGAACCACCACTGTCCCTAAAATAGGAAGCTACCAAAAAAAAAAAAAAAAAAACCTAAATTAAAGAAAATTACATTCCTTAGGAGCTCTGGTAGCATAGTGCCTAAGGCATTTGGCTTCTAACCAGAAGGCTGGTGGTTCAAGCCCACCAGACACCCCTTGGAAGAAAGATCAGACAATGTACTTCCCAAGTGATACCACCTCAGAAACCCAAGGAGGGGTCGATATGAGTTGGATTCAACTCGACAGCAGTGGGTTTTGGGGGTTTAAAGTCTCTTGGATCCAGACTTCTGGGTGTGGCCCAGCATCTGCCAAGCATCTGGGGGCAGCAGTGAGTAAGTAGAGGTTAAAGGTAAGTAGAGTACAGCCCGGTGCAGAGTAACCTGATGGTTTTGGAGGGGGCAGGTCTGACACTTGTGGGGCCATCCTGCTACACTTTCAAGCATCCAGTTCCCCAGCATCATGGGGCCAAGGGGAGCCTCAGGAGCGGGTTCTTGGCTGGCGGTATAGCTGAGTATCTCTCTTGCTCATGTTGTCCTTGGACATGTAGACTCTAAGTTTGTTCTCTGACCCTTCCAGACGTGTTTTGAGCTGATAGTCCTTAATAAATATTTGAAATTATTACTGTTAGAATTGCTTAAATTATCACAGAGAGGTTGGGAAACTTGCCCAAGGACACACAACTAGGACAAGATGTAGCCAGGATCCAAACCCAGGTCTGTCCAGTTTCATTCAGTCTGTGTTCTTTCCACACATCACTGTTCCTGATGTTTCCTCTGTGGCAGAGGCTGGGCCATACTTCTCCAAAAAAGCATGTGTTTATTTATTTATTTTTAGTTTTAAAACATAATAATTATTATTTTTATTGTGATTTGGGTGAAAGTTTACAGAGCAAATTCACTTTCCATGCAGTAGTTCACATATACTTTGTCTCATTACATTGACTACAATTTACCTCAATGCAATAGCTCCCCTCCCACTTCCTCCTCATAATTACCTCTTCCCTGTGTCCTTCCCTCCATGCATTCCTGCTGCCTGAGCTGTCTCCCTATGCATACATACATAGCCCTTCTATTCTCCCATGATTTTTCTCTCCAAGGAGTGTAACTACCTAGTGTAAATGTTCACCTCATATGCCTATCTTTTGTTTGGCTGGAAACCACAGGAGTGGGTTCAATTCCAGTCCTGTAGGGCAGCTAGGGGCCATGGTCTCAGGGGTTCCATCAGGTTCTATCAGACCAGCAAACCTGGTCCCTTCCAAAAAAGCATGTGTTTATTTGAAGATGTTCATGATCAACAAGTAAAAGTTCATTTGAAATGATTTTCAGAACTTATAAACAATAAAAATCCTGACTTGAAAAATAAACTCATAGAATAGTTATAGGGGTCTTGTAATGTCCTGTGATACCTGCTTCTGTACTGGAGGGAGAGCAGGCCTTGAGAGCTGCTCCAGATGCTTGAGAAGGTGACCTCAGGCCTTTCCTGAGATTAGTCCAAAGCTGATAAGGACAAAGTGTTTTCATTAAGGCAATTGGAGCTGGCAGGAGACAGCCGCCTCCAGGCCACTTTAGCTGTAAGTCCCAAGGCATCTGACAACCACAGTCACACAAGGTAGTTTCTGTTAGGTGCCTTGGAGTGGGTTCTGACTCATAGCAACCGAACAACACTGAACAACAGAACGAAACACTGCCCAGCCTTGTGCCATCTTCACAGCTGTTGCTACGTTTGAGCCCATCGCCGCAGCCACTGTGTCGGTCCATTTCACCGAGGTCTTCCTTTTTTCCAGTTACCCTCTACCAAGCACGACATCCTTCTCCAGGCACTGGTCCCCCCTGACAACACGACCAAGGTACGGGAGGGGAAGAAGTCTCACTGTCCTCCTTTCTAAGGAGCATCCCGACTGTACTTCTTACATTCTCCTGGCAATCAGTGGGAAATGCAGTGTCTTTGCCAGCACTGTAATTCACCGGCATCAATGCCTCCTCACCTCCCTCAAGGCTGAGGAAGGCTTAAACCTGTCTCCACCCGGGGAGGTAGGACAACCCTACATTCCATTAAGCCAAGATTTCATCCTCCACTGATCTCTTTTGATAGTGTGTGCTATTCCTTTTTCACTCCCAGCATCGACTGGCACCTCACATGACTAAACGAAAAGCACAAGGAGATAAGAAAGATACTAAATGATGTCAAAAGGTTTATAGTCTTTAATAAACTGTTTCTTTATTTAACTCTTCAAGATATGTATCTGTGTTTAGATATCACAATAAAAAGTTAAAGGAAATAAAAAGATATATGAATATCTCTGTTTAGATACAGTCAGGTGTGGCAGGTGATAAGAGAGGTGGGACTTGATCTAGGGACCAAGAGTGCCAGGTTAAGACATCCTGACTTTATCCTATGAATGATGCTACCATTGTTAGCTGCTCACAAATCTGGCTCCTGAGTGTTGACAACCCCACGCACAAAGGAACAAAAAGCTGCATGGTCCTGCACCATCCTCAAGATCGGATGTGGAGCAGAGGATGGTGGTCCACGGGGTTTTCATTGGCTGATTTTCAGAAGGAGGTCACCAGGCCTGTCTTCTTAGTCCACCCTAGTCTGGAAGTTCTGCTAAAACTTGTTCAGCGTCACAGTCACAAATCCACTGGCAAATGGGTGATGGTTGGGCCTGAGGTGCTTTGGACATCCTTGGGTTATTGCTGAGTGGGACACTGGCATCAACAGCTTTGCATCTTACAGAGTTGACTCTGGCTGAGTGTGGAGCATGGATTGAAAGGAACGAGGCTGCAGGCAGACAGACAGTCAAAAACAAATGGAACAGTGTCTCACTTCTCGCAACAGTCTCCAGGAGGGAAGAAATTATGACTACCTTGTTCATTGCCAGATTCTTAGTGCTAAGGACAGTGTCTGCCACACAATAGGCCCATGACAAATATTTGCTAAGTGACTGAATGATGCAATTTCAGTTATCCCAGCTGAGAGAAAATAAAATGTCACCCAGCTCCCCGATAGAGTGAATTGAGAGAAGCAGATAGATAACTTTGAGAAACAGATGCCAGTCGAGAGACCTTGGTAATGGATACACTGGTGGTGTGTGTGGGGTGAAGCCAGGAAGGAGCTGGAAACGCTTGCAGGTTTCTGGCCTGGGGACTGGGGCTTTCAGGATAAATGGGGCAGATTTAGGGGACACATGATGAGGCTGAGCTGCCTGCAGGGCACACTGGTGGGGTGTCCCAGGCAGGATCTACAGAGCAGTCACTTTCTCCCACAGTGCTGCTCCCTCTGGCCTGGAAGCTCTCCTCTTCCTTCTTTCTGGTTAACTCGGATCCCAGCTCAACCTCACCAATCCAGGGACGTCTTCTCTGCACCTCAGTAGGTTGGTCAGGCTCCGTGGTGCCAGGTTCTAGCAGATGGACTCCTTCCCTCCGACCTGACCATGATCCTCATGTGGGTTAATGCCCATCTCCCCTTCTGCTCCATAAGGTTCTGTTCCACAGGGGCCACAGCCAAGTCTCTTTAGGGTCACCAGTGATTTCTAGTGATAGCCACAGCACCTGGGACATAGTTGTTGCTGTTAGGTGCCCTTGAGTCACCTCCAACTCACAGCAACCGTACATACGACAGAATGAAACACTGCCTGGGTCCTGCGGCAGCCTCACAATCATTGGTATGCCTGAGCCCATCGTTGCAGCCACTGTGTCAATCCACCTCTTTGAGGGCTTTCTCCTTTTTCTGTACTCAAAAATACTCAGTGACTGAATGAATGATGCTTGTATAAATAAGTGACTGCATGAAGAAGTTCCTAAGTGAAGAGCTATCAAGACTTGATCTCAGTAAATGATCTAAGTCCCAACTAGCTCCCTATGGAGGCAGAAAGGCCATTCAGAGCAGGAAGAACCTGAGTTGTGGAATCAGACACACTTGGGTTTGACTCCAAGTGCCTGCGCAGTAGGTGCTGGATAAATGCTTATTCAATGATTCCTGGCTTTTATTGTCATCGTATCTGTACGTTTTGAGGCAAGTCATGCAATGTTTTGGGGCCTTGATATTTTTCTTTATCTAAAAGGGAATAAAGGGAATTTATCTCAGGTATTTTAATTTTTATTATTATTATTTTTTAAAAAATACTTATATCAATGCTAAGCACATAGTGGGTGCTCAATAAATGCTTATTATCAATAATCAATGACTGTGTATTGAAAGCCCTCAAGAGTCTGCCAAGGATAACAAATAAATGAATGTAGCATCGAGAAGGTCCAGGCCCTTCTATAGATAAAGACACACACAGACACTCACAGCTGCTCTCACGAGCACGCTCTAACCCCTGATGTGCCGTCCACACTTCCAGCCAGCTTCCTGCGCTGACCCCACTCCTGGAAGGCATCTGAACGGTGAACAGTTTATGAACACATTCAGCTTGATTCACACGCAGAGAACAAATCCACTGGCAGATGGGTGATGGTTGAGCCTAAGGTGCTTTGGGCACCCTTGAGTCGTTGCTGAGTGGGACACTGGCATCATCAGATTTGCATCTTACAGAGCTGCCTCTGTGTTTGTGAATCTGTGCATGCACTGGCATGCTGGCAGGGAGCTGACACTAGGCTCACGCGCCTCATTCCTTCCTGCTGCACTGCTTCTGTGTTCTCCACTCTCTGCCCAGTGTCTAGCACATAGTAGGTGCTTGTGCCAGTGTGAGCCAAGGACAGGTGAAGAGGACAGAGTGTGTGAGCGAAGCAAGCGAGTGAGGGGCGGTGTGTGGTCAGTTGTGCTATCCTCCAGGCACCCCAGCACCTCCAGGCAGGAGGTAAGGAGAGGGAAGCTGGAGGGGTTGTCAGGTGCTAGTGCAGAGCCCCAGTGGCTCACACCTTTTGTTTAGGATAAACACTACGTGCAGCTCCAAATGTTGGCTCAGGCCAGCTCAGCGCTGCCTGCTGTGCGGGAATGTTGATGCAGCAGCTGTTGAAATCACCAGGGATCCTGGCCCCTCCCCACCCCTTGCCAGACTCTATTAATGGATGCAAGAATTCAGTGATCCTCCCACACAGCTAACTCTTGGATGGCCCAATAGGGATAAGACACATCTTCCTCACTCCCAGGCTCCCAGCTCACCCCTCTCCTGCACTGCCTAGCTTGTCAGCTAGTTAGCAGCTCATGCCTAGAATTTGGAAGTCACCCAAGACCCCAAATCAGTTGGCATCTGGCCAGCCTGGACTCAGTTCTACCCTTTACTGGCTCTCTGACCTTGAGCAAATCACTTGACTTTTCTGAGCCTCAAGTGTTCTCATGTGTAGAATGGGAAAGGATGACACCTACCCGGGGTTCTTGCAAGCAGGATGTTATGGGTTGAATTGTGTCCTCTAAAGAGATACATCCATATCTTAACCCTGGTAACTATAAATGTGGCTTGTTTGGAAATAGGGTCTTTGCAGATGTCATCAAGGCCATTAGGGTGAACCCTAATCCAATGTGACTTGTGCCCTGATCAGAAAAGGAGAAGAAACTAGAGGAAGATGGCCATGTGAAGACAGAGGCAGAGACTGGAGTGATGCTGCCACAAGCCAAGGGGTGCCTGGGGCCACTGGAAGCAGAAGGAGACAGGGACGGCTCTTCCAGAGAGCACACGGCCCCGTCAACACCCTGAACCCAGACTTCCGGCCTCCAGAACCATGAGAATGAATTCCTGTTGTTTAAGCCACAGGATTTGTAGTACTTTATTATATAACCCTGGGAAATGAACACAGATTGGAAACGTGATGCTTGCCCAAGACTTGCCTGGCACATACGAGATGCTCAGGACATGTGTCTTCTACCTCCTCTCATCCGAGATTGCTTCTGGGAAGTCTGTGAATCATCACAGTGTACCAACTTCCTCTGTATTCCTTCAGAGTCTTAGCACATAGTAGGGCAAAAGCCAGTTGCCTCCAAGTAGACTCTGACTCAGGATGACCCCATGTGTGTCAGAGCCCAACTGTGCTCCGTAGGGTTTTGCATAGCTGCTGTTTCAGCAGTAACTCACCAGGCCTTTTTCTGAGGTGCCTCTGCGTGGTCTTGAACTTCCAACATTTCCATCAGCAGGTCAGAGCATTAACCATTTGCCCCACCCAGGGACTCCCAGAGCAGGGCAGGAGCTCTTAAGCTTGAATGTGATCAGCATCCTACGGGTGCATTTTAAAATCCAGGCTCTCAGCCCTGCTTTTTGAGATCCAAGTCTGTGAGGCTGGGGGGCCCAAGAGTCTGGATTTTTACAGAGTGGCCTCCAGGGATGAGAGGACCTTCCCCTTGAGAAAGTCCTGTTGTTAGAGAAGACCTGTGGTTTCCTTAGAATTCACTGCATCTCTCACTGCCTGCCTTGTGGGGTCTAGGAGTGGAGAGAACAGAATGTTGACAGGTGGGAGAGGATGGAGAGAAAGGGTCCCTTCACAGGGGCTTACAGGGCCCAGGAAAGGTTCGTAAGCCTTCTGCCTCTTGTTGCCCATTATTCTGCTGTGGTGCTTGAACCCACGATGCTCCATTAGCAGAGCGCCATCTTGGCTCTGGTAACTGTAGTGAGCAAGCTCCTAATTAAAGGCTCCTGGGGAGAAGGCCACGCCTGACAGCTGAAGCTCCCTCTGAGCAGCCATTTAAATGCCAGCCATTGGACCTGGAGCCCCGGGAAGGAGCGCTCCCCCAGGGATCCCGGGAACTTTATTCTGGAAGACCATCTGTGTCTGCTGACGGGCAGCAGAGAGCAGGAGTGGAGTGGGCGGGTTCTCACACCCTCAATACCTGTGGAGCCTGGCAGCCATTCAGGACGGGGTGCCCTGTTGTCTTTCTCCCATCCCTCCCCTTCCTTTTTCTCTCCCGCTTGGGGCCCCCAGATGGCTTGCAGGATGGGAATAAAGTGGGACCCTAGGTGGATGGCCCCTGAGGTTTGCAAACACCAATCCTCAAGTTCAGATTCAGGGTTGAGCAGTTCTCCTTGTTTTGACTGTTTCATTGTTTGGTGAACACTAAGGAGATGACTGCAGAGTACTGGGAACGACTTCCTTTGCTGCCTGCGTGACATTCATTCCCCAAGCTTCTGGAGAGAGAGAGAAAACGAAGAGGCTCTGCAGTCAGAGAGCCCTGGGTTCAAGTCCAATGTCCTGCGTGCCTTTTAGCCATGAAGCAGTGTGGGGTGAGGAACGAGCCTCTCTGATGCTGACCTCCCACATCTATAAAATGCCACTGTTAACAACAAGCGTATAGTTTGAGGCATAAACGAATCATCTCTTCTTTCGCCTTCAGAGAAACAACTCCAGCATAAAGTATCATCTGAAACATGAAAACAAAACAGGAGACAATCCTGTGTAGCCCCTCTGCCCAGGCCTTGGTAGCTGGGAAACCAGCTCCTACAGTTCATTCTGATTCCAGTAGCTCAGTGCGTCTCTGCCGTCTTACTTGCGAGACCTGTGGCCCGCTTTCAAGGTTCCTAAACCCTCCCCTTAAACATCTCCCTCACTGGTACGATGTACAAGGGGTGTTTATTTCATTTATTGCATAATTACATCCCAAGTGCCTGGCTCACATATACGATGTGTGTGTATGTGTGTGTGTGTATGTACACATTTATATATGCATATATTTGTGTACATTGCCACATAGGCATGTGAAAGCTGCACAAGGAAAAAGGAAGACAGAAGAGAAATCAGTGCACTGAACTGTGGTGCTGGTGAAGAATACTGAGTATACCATGGACTCCCGGGAGGATACACGAACCAGTCTTATAAGAAATACAACCAGAACACTGCTGAGAAGCAAAGATGACGAAACTGTGTCTTGCTTACTTTGGACACGTATCAAGAAGATCAGTTCCTGGAAAAGGTCATGATGTTTGGAAAGTAGATGGGCAGTAACATGAGCAAAACCTCCCATGAGTCAGCTTCACATAATAGCTCCAACCATGGACACCATACTATGAAGACGGCACAGTTCTGGCAATGCTTCGTACTGTTATACACAAGGTCGCCATGAGTGAGAGCCAACTCGATGGCAACTAACAACAGTATATACATGTAGGTTTCTAAACACGTATGTATAAATCCACACATATGTCTACAGCAACATATATGGGTTTTTATATATGCAAATAAATATGCATACTGCATATATTTGGATATATAAAAAGCCATGTATGTTGCTATAGATGTAATGTGCATATGTACACACATCCACAGAGTTGAGTGCGTCCATATGTGCATATAAATGATGCGTGATTGAGAATCCTGGGTGTGTCCCAGCAGCCATCATGGGTCCCCTAGGCCCTCGTCCTCTTCTGTATTCTAGGCACCTGTTGATGCTGCCATCTCACTGTATTCTAGGCCACTCCCCGATGAGCCGCCAAGATTGATGTCCCCATTGTTCCAGGCCTCTGTCCTGTGCCCTCCATCCCCCTGCTTCAGCTGCTACTGTTCACTCAGGGTGGTGGGTGTTGGTGGGGGAAAAGAAGTGCCCAGTATCAGTGATGCTCGCCTGCAGAGCTCCCAGCAGAGCTTCTTGGACACTGACAGATTAGTGGGCTTGCTCTTCAATGGGTGCACAGTCCTTTGCTTTCAAGGGACATGAATGACCCAGCATGACCAGAGCAGGCGAGTCCAGTTCATGGCCACTGCTCACTCCTCTCCCCTCCAGGCCTGCAGCTCAGCCCCCTTGGTCAGGGCATACTTGTGTAGGGGGACTCCTTGTGTCCCACCTTCCAATCTGCCTTCAACTCCTGCTGCGTCTCCTGTCCCCATCATAGACTGAATGGTGTCCCCAAACATGTACTGAACGCTGGTCCCTATACCTGTAAATATGGTCCTCTTTGGACAACAGGCTTTCTTGTTGAGTTCCTTAATCTAAACGTACTCACTTCTGAGTTATAAAAAGAACAGAACAGATGCAGAGACAGAAGCAGAGGGAAGAGGAAGACAGACGACAGAGATAGCTGCAGCTGCAAGGATTGCTTGAAGCTACTAGAAGCTTAAACAGACCAGAAAGGACAGTCCCCAGAGCCACACCCTGACTCCAGACGTCTAGTTTCCTGAACTGTGAGAAACATTTGTGTTCTGCACAGCCACCCACGTGTGCTATTTCTACTAGGGCAGCACCAGGATACGAAGACACCCTTCTTCCCCAAAACACACACAAGCTCCCAGGCTGCCACACTGCCTTTCTGTGTCTGCGTCCTGATCTGACATCTGATTTTGATTCCTTTTCTAGAAGGTTTTGTATCTTTATTAGCGCCTGGAAACTATAGCTTCCAGGGATGTGGGAGGATTAGAGACAAAGGAGACATGAGACTGACTGCCGCAGCATGGGGGCACAATGTACACGGGGGAGTTGGGGTGCTCAGCCTAGAGTGGGAGGAACTGATGCCCAGGGCCCCTTGCCCAGCATCACCCAGCTGAGTGCCCTGGAGGCGGCAGTCAAGATCAAGTTTACGCACCTGTCCAAGAGGCCTGTGCTCTTCTCTCTGTGTGGCCTCCTGATAGAGGGCAGAGCTAGGAGACACACCTGGCTCTCTTGGTTCCAGCCCAGTGTTCTTCATATAACTCCAGGTCCTCTCCTAATTACAGTGGAAGGCACAAGCTCCAAGCCCCCAGGGCCCACGCAGCTGGCGGCGTCACTGACCAGGAGTCCCGGGAAACACTGGAGCTGGCATTGGTCCGGGGAGTGGAGGGCACATGACCAACCAGAGAACACACACCCATCTATTGGGCGCCCTTTCACTTGCCCCCTGCGGGCCACGTGGGATCGAGGACCAGGCTGTCAGATGTGCCAACAACTTAAGAAAGCCAGACGTTGGGGATTTTTGATAAAATTCCTCAAAAGTCAGCAGTTAATTCAAATAGTGTATATGTGTGACTAAACAAAACACACATGGTCACACAATCTTGCTTATGAGCTGCCATTTGGCTTCCTGTGCTACAAACCATGTTACAATGTAATCAAGGCATTTTGGATAAAAAAGTTAAAAAAAATCCCCGAAAATTTGGAAATGGGTAAGGATGATGATTGAACAAAGTGATGAACATAATTAATGACACTGTGAATGAATACACATGAAGATTGTCGAAATGGCAAGTGTTTTGTTACATAATCTATTGTTGTTCAGTGCTGTCAACTCATTCTGACTCACAGCTACCTTATGTATCACAGAGTGAGATGTCTGGGCCTGCACTGTCCTCACGGTCATTGCCATGTTTGAGCCCACTTTAGTAGCTACTGTGTCAATGCATCTCATGGGGGGTCCTCCTCTTTCTCACTGACACTCTACCAGGGATGGGTCCCTTCTAATAATATGTCCAGAGTTAGTGAGACACCTTGCCATCCTCACTGCCAAGGAGCATTCTGGCTAAACTGCCTCCAGGACAAATTGGTCTGTTTGTATGGCAATGCACGGTGTGTTAAATATTCTTTGCCAACACCATAATTAAAAGGCATCAATTTTTCTTTGGTCTTCTTTATTCGTCATCCAGCTTTCACGTGTAGATGAAGTGACTAAAAGTACCATGGCTCGAGACAAGCACTTCTTAGTCCTCAAAATGACATCTTTGCTTTTTAATACTTTGAAGGAATTTTTGCAGCACATTTGCCTAGTGCAATACATCACTTCATTTCCTCATGGCTGCTTCCATGTGTGTTAATTGTGGTTCCAAGTAAAAAGAAATCCTTGACAACTTCTGTATTTTCTCTGTTTATCATGATATTGCTTATTGGTCCAGTCATGAGGATTTTAGCTTTCTTTATGTTGAGGTGCAATCCATACTGAAGGCTGTAGTCTTTGATCTTCATCAGTACATGCTCCAAGTCCTCTTTGCTTTCAGCAAGTAAAGTTATGTCATCTGCATATTGTATATATATTTATTATCATAATAACTAATGTCACACATGAGCCTGTAGAAAAATACATTGTGATGAATGCTAAACTTGAATAGTGACTCCAATGCCCTCTCTTTCAGCCAAATGGACTATCTCAAAAATATTAAATTCAAACCATGAAAATGTAGATTCAAGAAAACAGAAACAAAAATCCCAATCTATCTTTTACAGATGAATCTAAGAAACCTACCTCAGCTACTCCAGGCCTCTCCTGACCACATTCAAGCATGCAGGCAGAGAAACTGAGGCCCAGGCAGCCTGAGTTGCACGAGAAAGCTGGGGTCAAAAACTGAGGTCAGGCTGGGCACCAGGGGAATGACACGTGGCTCTGTCAGCCCCTTAGGCTAAAACTCACCTCTCTAGAATGAACTTGCTGGCAGTCCCGCTTCCTCATCCGAACACAGGCAGTGCCATGCTTGTGAGGTGAAGGAGGATTGTAGATTGTGTCTGCAAAGAGCCTAGAGCAATGGTGTTACTTGCCGTCAAGTCAACTGCCGACCCACGATGAAGCTGCACGACCGAATTAAACGTTGCCTGGTCATGTGCCTTCCCCATGACCAGGTGGGGATCAAAGTGGTGTCATCCATAGGGTTTTCCCTGGAGGATTTTAGGAAGTAGATTCCCAGGCCTTTCTTCCTTGTCTCTTTTAGTTTGGAAGCTCCGCTGAAACCTCTTCAGCATCCTAGCAACACCTCCAATGGCAGACAGGTGGTGGCTGTGCATGAGACCCGCTGGCTGGGAGTCAAAGCTGGGTCTCCCACATGGAAGGTGAGAATTCTACCTCTGCCCCCTCCCCACCCCAGTAGTGCCTGGGACAAAGAAAATGCATAAATGGCAGACATGACACAGCCACAGGATCCGTGGCGTCCAGGGTAAAGTGAAACTATGGGGCTGCTTAGTCATATAATTTTAAGAATTCCAAGAATAAGTATTCAGAATTTCAAGACAACGATAACAGAGCATTAAAGCAAGCAGGGGCCCTTCTGAGCACAGGCCCACTGCGATGACCGCATGGATCTCACACGAGGATACAGGTCTTGCGCAGTCATGGCCATCAGCTCACAGAGCTAACGTTAGCTGAACCCTTATTCTGTGCTAGGCACCATTCTAAGTCTCATCCTGGAATAATGAAATCCTCACTGCACTCCTATGAAGTGAGCGCAGGTTTTATTCCCTGTTAACAGGAAAGGTTAGTAACTTGCTCCAGATCATACAGGTGGAGAGTGATAGAGTTAGACCAGGCAAAATGGCCCCAAAGCCCATGCTGTTGACCACTGGGCTGTTACACTGTCTTTAAGATTGTCATCGTCATTGTCATCTTCTCCTGAACTTGCACTATGGCCTTTGTCTGGTCAGGATGGAACCCCCTCGAGACTCCTGGTCCAGGCAGAGATAGGACCAGCAGCCCAGTCCCATAGCCAGGTCAGCTCAGGTCAGGGGGCAGGATGAGGTCATCTGGGAAGCACCTGTGTTTGGATCTCTGGGAATGGAAAAGGGAGGAGAAGAGGGTTCATATGAGGACACCCTGCAAATCGCACACCACAGAGAGGCCTCCGTAGGACTGAGCACCGGGCTTTCTTCTTTGATCCAGACTCCAGATCAGAGCTAATCAGCCGCGGGGGTGGCTCCTCACATTACCGGCTCTGCCTGACTCAGCAGTTCCAAGCCCACACAGTCCTCTCCCTCACACTGTCATTTCAAGTCCAGCAGGCAGACCTCCCCGCTCCCGCATGAGATCTGAGGCCAAGACAAATTCTTTCAAGGCCAGATGGGTACCTGCCTCCGAACAGGGAGTATGTTTTCCCCAGTGACTTCTCCTCCTGACACCAAGGACCCATCAGCAGGGCCTGTGGGGTTCCATCTTTTCCAAAGCATGTCAGGAACGCAAGACTTTAAATTGCAAGAGGAAGGACAATGGATCTACGATATTTGTAAAAATAGTGAAAATGAAGAAAAATGTACCCCAAGTTCAATGATTTTTTTAGAATAATGATTATTTCATTTCTGTCCAAGAAGTAAAAATGATGGTGACAGTGGCAATGACGCTGGTAATTAAAGGTAACATCTACTAAGCCCTCACAATCTACCAGGCACTTAGCTAAGTGCTCTGGTCAAATTATCTCACATGTGCATCCAAAATTGACAGAGGTGTGATTCTACTGTCCAAACCACATATGGTCTTTTGTCAAGTCACATGAAATTACAGCTCAGGCATTTTGTATGTAAGTAATCTCTTTAATGGACATTTATGGTTGGACACTAGAGCCGTGGTGGAGACGAGAGTACTTTGTGAAGCACCTCTGCTTAGTTTGGATCTTGTCCTTTTTTTTTTTTTTTTTACGATTTGGGTTATCTTGTCCTTTTTAAAAGGGCTTCATGGGGATATAGGAAAGGGAAGGTGGAGAGAGGGAGCAGGGCTGAGGAGTGGTCAGCTAGCCAGTGTTCCACCTACCTTTTCTGCCCCCTTCTTGCCTTTGCCCCTTCTCCAAGCCGTAGCTACATGAGCCTTCTTTTGTCCTTCTTGGTTCCTTAAACTCTCTGTGCCCTGTCTCTCCTCAGGGCCTTTGCAAATGCTGTTCCTTGGCCTGACCACTCTTCTCTTCCCTTGGCCCAGGTAATGCCCACTCAGCTTTCAGTCCCTCCACTTGATGTCATGTTCTCAGGGAAGGAAGTCACTGCAACCCTCCATCTCGTTGCCCCGCGGCTTTCCTGCACAGCACTCGTCAAAGCCGCAGCTGGACACTTATTTGGAGCTTATTTGCCTAGTGCCTCTCGTTCATTAGACTCTTCATGCCATGAGAGCAGAGCCTAGGCCTGCCTTAGTCATTATTACTTACTATTATTTTTGGAAAGGAAAAAAGAAGACAGAAGAAGAATTGATGCATTGAACTGTGGTATTGGCAAAGAATACTGAATATATGGTGGAGTGCCAGAGGAATGAACAAATCTTAGAAGAACTACAACCAGAATTCTCCCTAGAAACAAAGATAGAGACTTGGTCTTGCCTACTTCAGACATGTCATTAGAACAGACCAGTAGCCAGTGAAGGACATCTGTTTGGTAAAGCAGAGGGTCAGTGAAAACGAGGGAACCCTCCACGAGATGGAATGACACAACGGCCCCAACAACAGACTCCCACACACCCACGACCGTGGAGAAGGCTCAGGACCAGGCCACGTTTGGTTCTGTTATATGTAAGTTCGCTGTGAGTCAGAGACAGCTTGATGGCAACTACCACCACCACCTAGCACGCAGTACTGATTTCAAAAATGCTTGTTGAAGAAATGAGTAAACAGGAATGTGTGTTCAGGTAGCAAGTGAGATTTAGCAGGTGTGGCAGCCCTGTGGATGAGGGCTGGGTGATGAGGTCACTCTCAGCTGGACCCTGGCCCATACCTGGGGTGGGGGAGGACATGAGGTGTCATGGCCTCAACAGGTGGAGGACTCTGGGTACAAGGACATAGTTGTGGTGGGTGAGGCACAAGCTCAGAGGCATGCAGGTTGGGGGTCCGTGTTATCAGGATTCTCCTTCTTCAGCACAGAAAGACTGCAAGACAGAGGCAGAATCATGAAGTGTGACCTTCCAGGGGGTGTGAGTTTGTCCTTGCATGGACTCTTCCAGAACCGGAAGGGAAGAGGAGCCGATTTTGGCTGTTAGACCTCCCTGGCTGCTTCCAAGCAGATGAGGGGCTCAGGTTAGTGCTCGCCCCACCCAGAGTTCTCTCCTGCCTAAAGCAGAAGTACTGGCCCCTTGGGTTGGCAAACATTTCCTGTAAACACCAGATAGTATACATTTTAGGTTTTGCAGACCACATCATCTCTGTTGTAACGACTCTGTCATTGTGGTGCAGAAGCAGTCCTAGATGATACGTAAATGAACACGGCTATGTTCCAATAAAACTTTATTAGTTTATAGTTTTCTTCTTTTGACTTATTTTTCAAGCATTTAAAAATGTAAAACATGCTCTCAGCTCCTGGGGTATACAGAAACCCATACTCTACAGGCAGCAGCATGCCAACCCTGATCTATACTCTGGCCCAATCCCAGGACCGTTTCTCTGTCACTTTGTGGAAGGTGCTCCCGGAGGAATGGGCTTGGCTGCTCACTCCATCTTTTACCTCCCATGTGACTTAGGGAGCCTCACCTCATCTCTCAATTCCAGTCACTTAGGGATTGGCTTAGAGGAGTTCTAAGACCCCTGGCAGCTGGGACCATCTGCCAGTGACTGGGGATACTGGTGCCTAGCCTCTGCCATCCACTCCAGGCTTTGGGGATGACTCTGAGGGACCGTAGTAGGGCTGACACCATACGGAGTCTCAGTAGCTGCAGAGGCAGATGGCAGGCCACTGAGCCATTGGTGCTGTTCAGTCCATTTGTCCTCTCATTTGTCCGGACAGTCTCATATTCACTCAGAACTTGTGAGAGCCACAGATTCATTAATTTCCTCTCCCTAGGAAGACCTCACAAGATAAGGGGGAGCCCATCCTTTCTCTTACTTCGTTATCATGAAATAATGACTAGCTGTCCACCAAGCACGTGGAGATGAAGGTTCTGGGTGGGGTAAGAGACATGAATAGTGTTACCGCACCTGTGAATGTGAGAAGGCCACAGGATACAGCTGATTGGGGGGCGGGGAACCTAACCAACCTGTTTTTTTTCTTTTTTCCTCTTATATCCTTATTCCTGTAAATGACCTGGGTTCACCTGGATTCCATCATCTCTCCCACACACACATACACAATTAATCATGGGGATTTGCCTTTTTCCTCCAGGACCACTTATAAATCTAGGACTTACTTGTACTCCCATCCCCACTTTCTTCTTTCAGCCATTCATTTTTCCTCACCTGGATTACAGGTTGACCTTCTAAAGCCACTGGATCACCAGGCTCTCCCTGCCTTTGCATACTGCCTAGTTTTCAGGCCATTCCAAGAGAACCTGTGATAATTAAGGTCATGTGTCAACTTGGCTAGACCATGATTCTCAGTGGTTGGGGATATTATGTAATCATCTTCTATTTTATGACCTGATGTGAAATTTCTAGTGCTTGAAGTGTCAGTGGCAGATAAAATGCTGTTTAAGTCTTTGACAGTCTCTTACTGGTGAATCATAGTGCAGACACTTAAGAATTTGGAGCAAAGCTCTGCCATCCTCTGCAGATAATTATCCTTCTTTTGAGAAACAGCTTTTGGCTGTTTAATAGAGACTGAACACTTAACCAAGGATCACCAAGTCACCATGTAGCCTGAGCTGTCCATCAAGACTTGGGTGTTGCCTGACCCACAGAAGCATATAAGGTTGGATATGCACAGCAGCACTCCATCATTAAATAGAAGTGGTATATATGACATTGGGCTCGAGCAGGACTTGAAGGCACAGGTAAGTTGCATGAGGAAGTGGCTAAAATGCCCATGATCTCCACTCTTAAAACATTACCTCCCCATTCCACTCTGCACCAATGGCCTCATGGAGAGTTTCTTAGAATCAATTGACTGAGGAAGAGAAAATGCATGTCTGGTTCATAGATGGTTCTGAGTGATATGCAGGCACCATTCAGAGCTGGACAGTGGTAGCACTGCAGACCCTTCCTGGGGCCTCCCTGAAGGACAGTGGTGAAAAGAAATCCTCCCTGTGGGCAGAACTTCAAGTAGTGCACCAGGTGTTTCATTTTGCCTAAAAGTAGAGATGGCCAAATGTCTGGTTGTACACTGATTCATGAGCTGCTGTAGACAGAGGTTTGACTTAATGGTCAGGGACTTGAAAGGAACATAGTTGGAAATTTGGTGACAAGGAAGTATGGGGAAGAGGTATGTGGCTAGACCTCTCTGAGTGGGACAAAGAAGTGAAGATATTTGTGCCTCAAGGGAATGCTCAAAAGGGTGACCTCAGCACAGGAGGATTTTAACAATCAAGTGGATAGGATGACATATTCTGTGGATACTGATTAGACTATTTCCCCAGCCACTCTTGTCATTACCCAGTGGGCTCATGAACAAGGTGGCCATGGTGGCAGGCATGGAGGTTACACATGAGTTCAACAACATGGATTTCCACTCACCAGGGCTGACTTGGCAACAGCCACTGCTGAGTGCTCAATCTTCCAGCAGCAGAGACTAACACTGAGTATACAATATGGCACAACTCCTCAAGATGATCAGCCAGCAGTCTGGTGGCAAATTGACTACACTGGACCATTTCTGTCATGGAAAGGGCAATGATTTGTTCTTATTAGAATAGACATTTACTCGGAATACAGATTTGCCTGAATGCAATACTTCTGCCAAAATTACTGTCTGTGGACTTACAGAATGCCTTATACATTTTCATGGTATTCTACATAGCATTGCCTTGGATCAAGGAACTCACTTCACAGTCAATGAAGTACAGTAATGGGAACTTTTACTCATAGAATTTCTTGGTCTTAGCATGTTTGCCATTATCCTGAAGCAGCTGACTTGATAGAATGATGGAATAGCCTTTTAAAAATACAATTATGGTGCCAGGTAGGTGGCAATACCTTGCAGAGTTAGGGCAATGTTTTCTAGGAGGCTGTATATGCTCTAAACCAGCATTCATTATATGGTACAGTTTCTCCCATAGCCAGGTTCAGGAATCAAGTGGTGAAAATGGGAGTGGAAGCACTCACTATTACCCCTGAAGATTCATTAAAAAATAATCTTTTTTTAACTTTTTGCAAATGTTTTCTTTCTTTAATTTATATGGGAGGTGGGGGACAGCAGTGGTTCCCCCTGCACTTCCCACTAAAGGTTGAACCCGTGGCCATTCAGGAGAGGCTGTTTTGCAACAGCTCTCAACTCACAGAGAAGGCCTCCTTGTAAGTCCCTCTGCTGCCTCCAAATAACCACATTCTGCATAAAAAAAGTGAAGCTGCCATTCCCCATATAGTGTTCAGACAATAGCAGTGGACACTCCACTCCACACTGGTTAAACACAATGATCTGTGTTTCTATTGCACCCTTAAAATGAAGTCTCCAAATATTATTATAAAGAGGAAGATGTACAGGAGGATAAAATGCCTCTGAATCACTTCTTGCTTGTGGGTTTCTAGTGGGGAGGAACGAGGACTCTGGACATTGGAAAGGAAACATCCTGAGCCCACTGCAGCGCGTCTTCCAGGCCGGTGCTTCCCCATCTTCTCTGGAGCAGTGGAGCCCGGAGGAGAAGCTGCATTTAGAGGGCTTGGCCTTGAGGACAGCTCAGCTCCTCAGGACCTGGGTGTCCTTGGCAGGAAGGAGCATGGTCTAGGCTTGGAGTGAAACTCACTCAAAAACTGTTTGCTTCTTGTCCCAGTGATCCTATGTTCTTCAGGTCTAGAGGTCTTAGTTCTAAAGGGAGGAACATTTCCACCAGGAGGTATAGCAATGATTCCATTGAACTGGAAGTTAACCCTTTCATTACTGAATTACTTTTTGGTTGTATTATTTTGTAGATACAACGTTTTTTCACTAATGGAATGCATGCTGAATCATTGAATGTTTTAAAATTTTTGTTAGGTATAATGGATTTTGATCAATATTATGTGAGACACTCATGCCCTGATGGAGTCTGGGGGTGGACAGGTGGGATGAGGCATGGAAAAAATAGTCACTTGACTATTACCTAATCCCAGAAACCACCTTCCCAGTAACACTAGAAACTGTAAATATATTTACAAGCCTTATCTTGTAGTACAGAAGCCCAAAGAGACAAAAGTTTTACACAATCATTTCACCAGGATACACCATCTCACACAATAACCTCTCAACACAGTAATATGTCATAGACAAACATCCTTCTGTTTTACATGGTCTCCACCCCAACAACAGCACACACTTTATGTGGGAAAATAGCCTCTCAAGAAACCCCAGCGATGGAAAATGTAAGTGGTACTTATAAGTACCAGAGGTTACAAAAGAGTTAAGAATGCCACCTGGCCACTTTAGGCTCCTCATGCCTCTGATCAACAAGCAAAGAAGGGAGTTTCTGTATCAGCTGGTATGATTAATCTATTTACTAAGGGGAAATCAGATATTAACTTAATGGAGGTAAAGAAGAGTATGCCTGGAATACAGGAGATCCCTTAGGACGTCTCTTAGTCCTACCATGCCCTGTGATTAAAGTCAGTGGAAAACTACAGCAACCCAATTCTGATATGACTACTAATGGCTCAGACCCTTCAGGAATGAAGTTTGGGGTCACCCCACCAGGCAAAGACCCATAGCCAACTGATGTGCTTGCTGAGGGCAAAGGGAGTATGGAATTGGTGATGGAAGAAGGTAATTTTAAATGCTAGTTATGACCATGTGACCAGTTGCAGAAATTAGTACTATAACTGTTATGAGTATTTCTTCCTTGTTTTATGTGTGTGTGTGTGTGTGTGTGAGTATAGGAAATATCTTTGTTTTCTTCCTTCTCTTATTCTGATGCTTATTATAAAATATAAGATGTAAACAGGGCTAGTGAGTTTTCAACTGTATACACATTAGTTATATCTTGTTAAGTGGAAGTATGACTTTAAAATTGTCTTTATGTAGAGATTATGTATGGTTTAAGGAGATGGATACTCGTGCCGAGTTGACAAGAGGTGAACTGTGATGATTAAGGTTATATGTCAGCTTGGCTAGGCCTTGACTCTCAGTGATTTGGCAGCTATTATGTAGCCATCCTCCATTTTGTGATCTGATATGAGCAGCAAATCAGTAGAAAGGGGAGTGTTCTTAGGGGTGTAGCCTGCCTCCAATACACATGGATGCTCTGGCAAAGCTGGTTCCTTCCCATCCTGCATCTGACTCATCATCCTCTTGGGATGTGAGCTGGCCTGACCTGCATATTTTGGGACTTGCCAGCTTTCACAGCCTCACAAGCCAGCAGCCTACAGTCTGACTTGCCAATTTGGGGTTCATCAACCCTGCAACCACTTGAGTCAGGTGAAGCCACAAGCCTGACACCTGAACCATGGATTTAGGACTTGCCAGACTCCACAATTGTGTGAGTTATTTCCTTGAAATAAATCTCTCTCTCTCTCTCTCTTTGTGTGTGTGTGTGTGTGTGTTTATATATACAGACATACACATATACATACATACACACACACACATATACATACATACATACATATATATATGCTTCACTGGTTTTGCTCCTCTAGAGAACCAAACCCTCTGATGTTTTCAGTTTTCTTTTTCTCCATAAAAGGAGAAGCTGATCATATTGCTAGCTATTGTTGTTAGTTGCCATCAAGTCAATTCTGAGTCATGGTAACTCCATGTGTGCAGAGTAGAACTGCTCCATAGGGTTTTCTTGGCTATAATCTTAATAGACACAAGTTGCTAGTCCTTTTCTTCCATGGTACTGTGCTGGGTGGGTTTGAATCATTAACCTTCAGGTCAGCAGGAGAGCACAAGCCCTTTACACTGCCAGAGACCTTATCCTGTTCCCCGCAAATAAAACAAACTCACTGTCATCATTGATTCTAACTCATAGTTACTCACATCGGGTTTCTGAGGTGGTAAATCTTTACAGGAAGTAGATTGCCCAGTCTTGCTTCCATGGAGTGGCTGGTGGGTTTGAGGCACCAACCTTCTGGTCAGCAGTTAGATGCTTTAGGCACTGTGCTACCAGGACTCCTTACCAGAGACCTTACTTGATAAAAATCCTTCAGTGATTCCACATTGATGCAGAGTATCTGTATAAGGGTTACAAGGATCTTGCAGGACCCTCTAGCCTCCTAGACACGTCTTCTGTCCAGTGGATATTTTATTTTCTCTTCTTCCCTCTTTCCTCACCATCTACTCAAACTTTAAGGTCCAGCTCAACAAGGAACAGTCACTCCTCTGTCAAACTTTGCCCAGTGACCTCACTTCCTCCTCATGGGTAGAATGAAATGATTCTTTGGTTAATATTCAATACCAGAAAAGCAAAGAAAAATGAAAGAATATTCATAAATATATGTAAGATAAAAAGAAGCACAACGAAGCCAGCACCCATGTGCCTGCTACTCTGAAAGTACAACTTACCAGAACCTTTGTTCCCTCCCAAACTTCCTTCCTGCCTTCCCCCTTCCAGACTTGAACCTATCCCTGAATTTTGTATTAATCATTCTATTTATTTATTTATATTTCTGCCATGCTCATCTGTTTCCCTGAAGGATATGTTAATTTTACACATTTTTGAGCTTTATGTAAATGGAATCATACTGCAGAATCTCAGTAGCTTTTTTTTTTCCCCTCCAAAATGACATTCTGAGATTTATCCACTTTTTTTTGCATTTACTGTAATCTTTTTCTTTTACTGCTATACTATGTTCAATTGGATGAATAAAACACAATATGTTATTCTGGATAGCACGGTTTATGCTCAACTACTAACCTAATGGCTGGCAATTGGGACTCACACAGCAGTACCTCAGAATAAAGCCCTGGTGATCTGTTTCTGTAAAGACTGAAAAGAGAAACAAACCAAACGCACTGCTGTCGAGTTGGATCCGACTCATAGCAGTCCCTCTTTGGGTTTCCAAGGCGGTATCACTACGGAAGTAGATTGCCCAATCTTCCTTCCAAGGAGTGGCTGGTGAGTTTGAACCACCAGCCCTCTGGTTAGTAGTCAAGTGCCTTCGGCCCTATGCCACCAGAGCTCCCTAAATATTACAGCCAAGAAAACCCAACGAAGCAGTTTTATTTGTAACACTTGAGATCGCCGCGAGTTAGAATCAACTTGACAGTGATGGGTTTTATTGTTAGTAGTATAGCAGTAGCATCCACTCCTCACTTATTGACATGGTGGGGTTCCAACGATCCAGGTTGTTACACAAAATTGGCTTTATGCTGAGATTTGGGGCCATGCATCACTTTCAGTGCTGGTGTCCCCTCCCCGCACCGGCCAGCCACTCACTCCCCTTGAACACCCTTGGTGTGTCTCAGGATGTAGGCAGTGGTGGTGCCGCTTCCTACCAGGCCTTCCCCACCACCACAGAGTCCATGATGGTCAGGGGTGGTGGTGACAGTGGTGGTTTTGTGCTCCCCACTGCCCACTGCCTCCTGCTGCTTGGAGACCCCACTCATCCTCTCTCTGCCCCAGCCCCACAGCCCAGCATAGTCCTCTTCCCTCTTCCACCCTTTCTGCCTCCCCCCACCAACCTCCCATGCACTTTTTGCCCTTCGCTCAGCCTTCTCCTGCCCACCTTTGACCTCTTATCATCCCACAATACATCTACACCCTCTGTCGCTGGGCCAAGCTGTGATGGACAAATGAACAAAGTTGTCCTGTGGCTGGTCGGCCATCATCCCTCATGTGGCCTGGTTGTCACTGGGGCCTCTGGTGTATCATTCAGGGTGGCTATAGAGGGCTCCCTGGGCCCGATCGCAGCCCTGCGTGGGTTTCGGACCACTGGATGCACTGTCTGAGAATTTTTTCAAAATTGTCCTCAATGCAAAATGTTGACTAACGAGGTAACAGGTACGTGAGCAGTAGGTATCTCTTCTGGTTCACTAGCACATGCATACTGTTTACAGGATTTTGCAATCAGAGAGCCGACCTGAGCATCCCTAGACAGACCTCCTGCTGGAGATGCACAATACCCTGGAAAACAGGCCTAGGAGTGGAATTTCAGGGCCAGACCTGTGCACTTCTCCAACTCTTCTTCATGGTGCCAAATTGCTCTCCACTGTGCTGTTATCAAAACACACTCCCACCCAGCCTTGGTTCTGTTATCAAAACACACTCCCACCTTGGTTCAGAGCCCTGCCAGCTGCCTCTGCTAGCACCATTTGATATCATCAGATTTGCGTGTTTGTTACCTTGGTGCGTATGAAACTGCAGCTCACTGTGGCTTTTGCGTTCTGCTGATGTCCAGAGAGGTTGACCTTCTTTTTGTATGTTGATTATTCATTCACGTTTCCTCTTCTTTTCAGAAGAATCTGTTCTGCCCATTTTTCTTATAAGTTGCTTGTTTTGTGCTTGTTGGTTTGTCAGAGTTCTTTGCATATTCTGGAGACATACTTGTCAATTGTATATGCTGCAAACATTGTTTCCTAGTTTTGTTGTATTTTTATACTCTTTATGGTTTCTTTTGATAAGCTGAACCTCTTAAATTTAATGTAGGCTGTTTATCAAGTTTCTATCCATTATGGTGTGTGCTTTTTGTGCCTCGTTTAATAAATCTGTACCTAGCTTGAGGCCGTGAAGACATTATTTAATGTCATCCTCTAAAATTTCTATAGCCTTATCTTTCATTTGGGTCTCCAAGCCTGCTGGAGTTGATTTTTGTGTATTGTGACAAAGGTGTTCTGGTTACAATACTTTTTCATATGAATGGCATCCAGAATCACCCACCGAACATCTCCCCTTCCTCCTGTGAACTGCTGTGGTGTTCAGAGCAGAGGTTCTGGTCAAGGGTCTCCCCTCAGCTCCACATCTCTCCTTGTGCCCACACCATCCCTAAATTTGATAATAATTCCCCATTTTCCCTAAGGTAAGTCCCATGATCACATTCTTCATTTGGAGAGTCTTGACTATTTCCATTTTTTCTACTTTTACATTTTATCATCAACTTGTCAAGTTCCACAAAAAGCAAAAGAACTAAAGCTCTCAGGATTCTAAACATGTAATTCTTCATGGAAACACACAGTGTTTTCTATGAGGTTATGAAGTCCTTGCACACTTGCTTGTTCACAGATTCCATGTCATATCCTAAAGTTTTTCATAGTCCTGACACATAGCAAGTTTCTTGAATGAACAAATGAACTGTCCCAAAATGAAAACATGCATTCTATAAAGGTAAAGTTAAGAGATTTATTGAAAGCCCAGAGACAGTTCAGACCAGGAAGATGTTGAAATTCAAAGAGGGAAGAGGCAGCCCCACTGGATGGTGAAGAAGCAAGCATTCTTGTACAGCAGAGGTAGGACTGAAGTTACAACATCATGATTAGTTGAACAACAGGCAGGAGAGTCAAAGGTGGGTATCTAAGGATTTACAGGGACATGTGGATGACAAGTATATGTGGGGCTGCATGTCGGTTACAGGGTCATAAGCGCAAGTGTATGTGCTCTTCAGTTTATTACAGACTGGTCACAAGAAAATAGAGGGACAGGTTTTGGTAACCTGCTATTAAAATTTCTCAATCACATCAGTTTCTGGGGGGCCACTGCAAAGATATATCAATAATGCTATACAGCCAGGCCCTTTGGGTATAAGCTAGCACATCTTGCATCTGTTTGACCACAGAGGAGAGATGCTCAGGGAATAGATGGGATGTCCCACCAGACCTCAGCAGAAAAGAACGTCTCTTATGCTGAGTGAAATAAGTTAACCATGGAAGGACAAAAATTGTATTAGTTCCCTATTGTAAAAAGTCAAGAAAAGGTTTATATTTGGAAGGAAACTTTCTTTGTTAGTTACCAGGGATGGGCGGGAAGGGGAGGGAACATTGCTAGATAGGTAGAGACAAGTACTAATTTGGGTGAAGGAAAGGGTAATGTACCAAAAGTGAGTGATCAACACAGTGTCATTGAGGAAGAGGAAGACATAGAGAGGTGCATGGGAGGAACAGACAACAAAGACAAACCCTTTTGCATGTACATTATTGCGTTGTCAGTGATGGCAAGTATGGATAGATGGGTGGGCAGGCTGAATGATCTGGTATGTCTAGGCAGGGTGAACTGTGCCCATGACCATGTATAGGGTTGGCAGATGATGTTTCTACATGTGTATTTGTATGTTCTGTAGGAATATCTGGGTGTATGGTGGAGCTCATAAGGGGCAAGGTCGTGGTAGCTTCTCGGCCACAGTCAGCTACCCAGAGGAAGCGAGTAGTTGAACCTATGGGCTCAGGACCATAGTCACAGGAGACATTAAGCTCAATTGGCATAACATACTACACAAAAACATTGTTCTACATCCTACTTTGGTGAGTAGGCACTGGGGTCTTAAAACCTTGCAAGCAGCCATCTGGATGCAACAATGGGTCTCTTCTTGTCCAGAGCAAAGAAGAATGAAGAAAACCAAAGACACATGGAAACAATTAGTCCAATGGACTGATAAACCATGCGATCCTCAGCCAATATGACCGTGAGACCAAAAGAACCTAGATGGTGCCTCTACCACTGTCAGCCACTCAAAGGGGGACTGATGCCAAAGATCCTGGTAGAGTGGGAGAACAATGCAGAACAAAACTCAAAATCATAAAATAAAAGGACCAGGTTTGCTGGTTGATAGAGCCTGGTGACAGTCCTGGGACTACGGCCCCTAGTTACCCTTCAGGTCTGGAACTGAACTCACTCTTTTAGCTTCCAACCAAACAAAAGACAGAGATATAGGGTGAACATTTATATCAGGTAGATACACTCCTTGGAGAGATCAATCATGGGAGAACTGAAGGGCAGTGTTTGTATAGGGAAACAGCTGGGGGGAGGGGGCAGGAGTGCATGGAAGGGAAGGACACAGGGAAGAGGTAACTATGGGGAGGAAATGGTAAGAGAGCTGTTACGTTGTGGGGAATGGTCGTCAATGTCATGAGACAAAATGAGTATGAACTGCTGTATGGAAAAGGAATCTGCTCTACAAACTTTCACCCAAATCACAAAAAAAGTAAGGAAAAAAAAAAAACAATATCACCTTAAGAGTATATGGTCAGCATCAAGGTTAGAGGAAGTGTTGTCAGAAAAGTCACCTTGGAAAATTCACTATGCATTCTAGATGCATGTCAAGACTTTAAGGTGAAGCTAAGGCTTCACTTTCAGACTGCTCTAGTCACACACCCCGAATGCCTCTGATTTTATCTTTATTTACTTATTTTTTAACTTTTAACTGTGATTTGGGTGAAAGTTTGTAGAGCAAATTGGTTTCCCATTCAACTATTCATGCACGTTTTGTCTTGTGACTTTCATTACAATCCCCACAACGTAACAGATTCAGTCCCACTTCCTCACAGGGTTTACTGTTTCCATTCGTCCTTCTTTCCTATCTCTTCCTGCTTTCTGAGCTTTGTCCCTGGCAAGTGCTGCCCTTTTAGTCTTGTAGGGTTGATTATTCTAAGGAGTGCGTACCTTACTATTTACCTTACAAGCCTGTCTGCTCTTTGTGCCCTGATTTTTGACTCTCATACAGCATGAAGGAATGGATGATGCAAATCCTCTACTCAAATGAGGATGACTCTTATATAAAATATTGGTGCAATTGAACTGTTGCCTTTCAAAAGGATCTTTTATTCTGTGACAAAGAAGGGAATGAAGGTGCATCTGTCATGACTGCAGCACTGACTGTGTGCAAGTGACCACCCCCATCTCTCACTTGGTCACACTGTGGTGACTTCCTTGTTGCTGATGCTGGACACTATGCCACTAGCATTTCAAATCTATCAGGGTCACCCGTGGCAGACAGGGCTCAGCAGAGCTTCCAGAGTAAGACAGACTAGGAAGAAAGGCCTGGTGATCTACTTTTGAAAATTAGCCAGTGAAAACCCTATGGATCACAACAGAACATTACTTGATATGGTGCTGGAAGTTGCAAACATGCCCACCATTAAGAAGATGGTGTAGGATCAGGCAGTATTTTATTATATATATATGTTATAAAGTCACCATGAGTTGCAGCTGACTCAACAGCAACTAACAACACCATGTACCATGAATAGTACCAGCGACCATGAGACCAAGAGTCATTTTGAGACCCGTAAAAAGTGTCTTCAGTGCTTTGGGAGCAGGCCTTCATTCTCAGGAAATAAGATCATCAGCATCTTCTCAGGGCGCAGTATCCATGGAAGGCCCAGAGCGACCTTCTCAGGTTCTGTTGTGTGCATTGTGTGAGTAACCCCATCTCATGCCTGATGTCTCTTGTTTTAAAGGAACACATGGAGCCTCTTTCTCAGGCTCCGTGTGCATTGCATGAATAACCCCTGTGTTGACCCGCCTGACATCTGGTGTTTGAGGGGAACACATTCTAAAAGTGCAAGTTGCATTAAACAAGCCTCATAATATCCCAAGTGTTTTGACCTTTTATGCACGTTAAAGAGCCACTCCCATGTAGAAAGTAGGTGGCTTACTTTGCTTGGGAATTATTGAGGGAAAATACACACATCCATGAACAAGTAAAGAAACAAGCAAACAAAACAAAACAAAAAACAGTGAGCCCTGGTTGTCTGTGTCTTTTAGAATTCACTGTCACAATGATTTGAAACATAGACTTTCTCTTTGCAAACAAAGGGCCTTGAGCTAAAAAGCATCCACAGAAGAAACCAGGGCCCAGACCATGCCTCCAGAGCTTAAAATCTATAGTCTTAAGAAACAAAAACAAAAGAAAACAAAAAACCAGCCCATTGCCATGAAGTCGATTCTGACTCACAGCAACACTACAGGACAGAACAGAACAACCTCATAGGGTTTCCAAGGCGGGAATCTTGATGGAAGAAGACTGTCACATCTTTCTCCTGCATAGCAGCTGGTAGGTTGAACCACCGACATTCAGCTAGGTTAGCAGCTGAGAGCTTTGACCACTGCTCCACCAGGGCTCCTTGTAGTCTTCAAACCTGCCTTCAGATTCTGACTCTGAAGTTCCTCATTTTTCTGAGGTGACATGTGACCTCTGAGAGAGGTGGAATCCTTGTCTACATTGGCAATGGAAACAACCAGGCTCATCTCCCACAGGCATGAGCATAGAATGAGATGACTCACCAAGGGCACTTCATAACCTATAACATGTCATGAAAATGCTAGATCGCTCATTCATTCATTTAACAGATGTTCACTGAACACACCCTGTGTGCCAGATGTTGTGGTCGGACTGGAAACAGTAGGAGGAAACAATCCCTCCTTCATGGAGCTGATGGTCCTGTGTTGGAAGATGAACACTGAACAAAGACAACGAATCATGACAGGTTAGATAAGACAATATCATGATAAGAGTCATGTTGTCGTCGTTGTTGTTATGTGCCTTCGAGTCAGACCTGACTCATAGTGACCCCTCCTTGGGTTTCTAAGGCAGTATAACTACAGAAGTAGATTGCTCAGTCTTCCTTCTGAGGAGTGGCTGGTGGGTTTGAACCACCAGCCTTCTGGTTAGCAGTCAAGTGCCTTAGGTACTATGCTACCAGAGCTTCTGTTAAGAATCATGGAGAACAATAAAATTGGGTAAAGGGAGGTGCTGGAGAAAGCAGGGATGGTGATAGAAATATTACATGTGGGCAGGGAAGGCTTTCTGACAAAGTGGCACTTGAGTAGTGCCAGCTGGCCCCAGTGAGGGAGTGAGAGCCCTGTTGCTTTCTGGAGAAATCCTTCTGGGCTTGATGGAACAGCATGTGCAAATGCCCTGAGGCAGGAGACCAATGCTGATGAAGATAGGTAGCCTGAAGAGCACCTGGTTGGGTCTGCAAATTCTGTGGGTGACCCCTCTGAGCAAGAGTACCCTAGAGGAGTCACCCATGCTTTTCTAGAATGCAAGTGTGAGGATGGGCAGAGAGAACACAGATGGAGCAGGTCTCACCAGGAATACCCCTTACACGAACACCTCTCCTTCAATCAAATGTCTACTTGGCAAATTGCAAAGGGCATCACCACACTCTGTTTCCATATGTGTTTGTTCAATGACTGATTCTCACAATGACCCTGTGAGATATTTTCCTAGGAAGCAGACTCTGAGATGGACATTACACCCACTGTCATTGAGTTGATTCCCACTTACAGTGACCATATAGAAGAGAGTAAAACTGTCCCCACAAGATTTCCAAGGCTGTAAATATTTCTGGATGCAGACTGACTCCTCTTTCTCCCACGGAGTAGCTGGTGGTTTGGAAACATGAACATTTTGGTTAGCAGCCAAATGCTTTAACCAAGAGATTACCACAAATGATATGTATTAGGGGTTGTCATTAGGACCAAACCACATATTGCACTGGGCAAATCTGCTGCAAAAGACCTCTTTAAGATGTGCAAAAGCAAAGATGTCACCTTGAGGACTAAAGTTCACCTCACCCAAGCCATGGTATTTGCAACACCTTATATGCATGCAAAAGCTGGGCAGTGAATAAGGAAGACCAAAGAAGAGTTAATGCCTTTGAATTATGGTGTTGGCAAAGAATAAAGAACATACCATGGACTACCAGAAAAACAAACAAATCTGACTTGAAAGAAGTACAGCCAGAATGTTCCTTAGAAGTGAGGATGGGGAGACTTTGTCTCATTCCAGATATACTATCTGGAGGATATGATGCTTGGTAAAGTATAAGGTTAGCAAAAAAGAGAAAGACTCTCAATGAGAAGGATTGATACAAACCAAACAAAAATCACGATGACACGGTGGCTGCAAAAATGGGCTCAAACATAGCAATGATTGAGAGGACTGGGCAACATTTCATTCTGTTATACATAAAGTTGCTATGTCAGAAATGACTTGACACCACCTAACAACAACAAAGGAGCTCTGGTAGCATATTGCCTAAGGCACTTGACTGCTAACCAGAAGGTTGGCGGTTCAAACCCACCAGCCACTCCTCGGAAGGAAGACTGGGCAATAATCTACTTTCGTAGTGATACTGCCTCGGAAACCCAAGGCAGGGTCGTTATGAATCAGGTCCAACTCAACGGCACATAACAACAAAAACAACAACAACAAAATCACAATTAGGACCAACAGCTTTGGAAGAAAGAGGAAGGATCAGATTGGACACAGAGGAAGTTAAGCTATGACAATGTCCCAACAAAGGCGTCAGCCAAACCCATGGGGAGCTCTAGATGGGACAGTCCTGCAGAGTTGTCCCACATACCTCAGTATTGATCAGTCTTTAATGCAGGTGGCATTCCACTGGGCACATTGTTTCTGAGAATAAAGTCAGGGCTCTGTTGTAAGAAGAAAGGGAGTGGATAGTTGAGTAAGCAACTAGCAATCTCTGTCTCATCCACCGTCCCTAATGTTGCTTTCCCCATCTCTCCTGACTTTATTGTGCTGGTCTGCTTTTTTATTCTTAACAGCAAACATCACTGTCTGAAATCATCATTGTTTATACTCTCTTCCAGTAGACTAGAACTCACATCCTCAGGGAGTCCATGGCAATGTGCTTGTTTTTGTTCATTTTTTTCTTTGGGAATCTTTATAGGAGCAGATCTCCAGGTCTTTCTCCCACTGAGCCCCTGCGTAGCTGAGTGCATAACTGTTGTACCTCCAGGACTCCATCAATGTAGCCTAGGGAGTCCAAGTTCCCTTCTTCTGTTGGATTCTTCTATCGTTTCCATAAAACTGTGGGCTCTGGGGATCCAGATGAAGAGAGAACCATGGCTCTCATTGGGGTCTCTTAGGATCATTTCTGGGAAGGGAGGAGGGAGAATGACAGAGAGGCCTGAAGGCGCTCAAGCAAAAGGCTGTCTAAAAAGTCATTATGGGCTTTTAAGTAAATTCTCAATTATAATTATTCTAATAGCTTTAATATGTCTGTAATTTGGTGCCATGATGTTCTAATGTGTCAGCTGTCAGATGCTCCGTGAAAGATGCTTTTCCTTTTTCGTTTTGGAAGCTAATCATACAAAGAGGGTGCCTGCTGTGCCAATTTTGCACTCAACAGGGGTTGAGACCTCTTATCTTCTTTACGTCCAACTCAGCCAGCAAGGTACAGCTCACACCTCATGGCTCCCAGGACTGTCTCCCCTGCACTCCGCTAACCTGTGCCTTGAAATCATGGGAGCAAAGAATGTTCTAATGGAATAAGTGATTGGTGTGGAGTATAAAGACCGCAGTCTACAGCTCAACACATGTGTATCAAACTCCACCTCTGCCTTATTCTAGCTAGGAAACATGGGGAAGCCTGTTTCCTCCTACATGCCTCGGTTTTCTCATTTATAAAATGCAGTGATAACAATACTCATCCAACAGCTTTGGAGGAATAAACAAGCACATGTGTGTAAAAGCCTGTATTCACCAAGAATGGCTTTTTCCACTACAGTCAAACCTTGCTCGTTTTGCAGATGAGGAAAGAGGGGTTAGACAATGTGTACAAGGTCACTTCATTTACAGAACTGCCAGCGGAGTGAGTCAGTGACACTAACTCAAAGGAGCCTCTTGGACTTTGGAGTCAGAAAGACCTGGGATTAAATTCTAGCTCTGCCACTCTGAATGGCACAAATAGTTTGTGCTCCACACCACCCAAAGGTCGGCGGTTTGAATCCACCCAGTGATGCTGCAGGGGAAACAGCTGGTGATCTACTTCCATAAAGATTACAGCCAAGAAAATCTGTGGGATTCAGTTTTCTGCAACACATGGGGTCACTTGAGTCACAAGTGACTTGATGGAAATGTGTTTGATTTATTTTTTTCAGGGGTTAGAACTTCAACATGACTTTGAGATACAGTCCAATCCCTAACACTTGATTTGCTTTCTTCACAGCCTTTGCCGACTAACATGACTTGTGTATTTATTGACTGTCTGCCTCCACCAGCCAGGATGCAAGCTTTTTTGGGGCAGACATATTTGTTTGATTCTCTTCTGTACCTCCACAGACCAAGCACAGAGTAAATATTTACCCAGTGGATGGGGAATGAAAGTTTCTCAATTTCTCGAAGCCTCAGCTTCTGCATGAGAATGATAGGCTTCCCTTCTAGAGTCATTGTGGAAATAGCTTGTGTTATGCGCCCAGCACTGGACACAACCTTTGGGAGAAGTCCAGGAAATGGCTGTGTTTATACTCATCAGGCCTGGGTAGACCACCTGTGGCTATAACTTGTTAGAGCTGACGCTACTTTTGCCAGACAGGAGGATTTAGGTCAGTATGTCCCAAATCTGGCTGCATATCAGAATCACCTGGGAGCTCTGTGGACCATTTGCATTTCTGAGTGTTTAATTCTTTAATTATGATTCTTGGAGTTTTTATGGTGTAATGCTAATAAGCAAAACACGACCTCTTTCTTGAACTTAATTTCATGCAAAGAGTATTTACACAACTGAATCCTTAAAGTGCAAAATATTGGAGCCAAAAATTAAACCGACTGGATAAACAAACTGTAATTATTCCCTGTATTTACAGTGAAGTAAGTAGATAAAGTAATTGGACTGATATTTTCTTAATAATTACCTGGATCTGTGTGATCCAATATGGTAGCCATTAGTCACTTGTAGCTATTTAAATTTAAATGAAAGTAAAAATTCCTTAATTACACCACCATAATTCAAGTGCCCAATAGCTGCATATGGCTGGGGGCTATCATTCTGGACAGGATTTCCATCACCATCAAAGCTTCGACTGGACAGTACTCATGTAAATTTCCCAGAAGTGTGATTTTAAGCAGCCACAGCTAGTATATGGAAATCTGTAAATGCTGGTATGTGTCTAATTAGTAATAAAGACCAAAAAATAGCAAAGGCATGAAAGGTATGCAGTTGAGAAATCTGAATTCAGACCCAGCTTTTATAACTTTTCCATTATCTTGGCTCTTTAATGAAAGGGTGAAGATTGTCATAAATGGTTAGCAAGGAGGAGAAGCCTATCAATATGTTAAGCAGATTGTAAAAGTGGCTTTGGAGAGGTGTTTGAAAGTTCTCTGCTAATGACTGACTTGCTGTGCAGGAAATGGGAAAATGAGATGCTTGATCTCCTCAGCCTCCCTCAAAGGTTGGTGGTATGTCTCACAGTCCCTCACTAGAATGAAGGCAAAAATGGGAAGCGTTCATTTCTGTGATTGTTGTCTGTATTGCTATTTCCTATAAGAGAAAGCACTATGGAATTTGAGAGCGATAGTCACCTGAACTCACACTTTCTCTTCTTCTTGTTGGTTTCCTTCCCTTTCCTTGTGAAAGACAAGCCAGGGTCCTACAGAGAGGGTGGGGTGAGTCAGTCTTGGAATCTGGTTGGGACATTGGTTGAGTTATCTTACCTCTTCAAGCCTCAGTTTTCTCATCAGTAAAATAGGAATAATAACATGTCTGAAAGAGCTATTTGAAGAGAGAAACGAGACAATGCATGAAAAGCTCCGAATACTGTGCCTGACTCCTAACGCAGATAATAAATGGCTTATTGTAATGCATGGAGGCTTGTGGGTCAGGCAGTCCCAGGCTGAAATCCCAGTTCTGTATTAATTATCTGCCTGTCTTTAATAAATCTACCAACCTTTTTGTGTTGATTCCCTCATCCATAAATTATGAATGGTGTTAACCATTCGAAAGTTCATTATGAGGACCCAATGAGATGAAATGTGTCAAGAAGTGACATGGCCTGATTCAGTAAGCATCCCATAAATCTCTTGACCTAACAGACATCCTTTGGAACAAAGCCTTTTCAATTTCCAAGCTTTTTCAGTTTCCAAGTTAGGGTCCAAGACGGGGCTGGGCCATGTTCAACTCCAAATGGATTTCCTTTCTATCCATGAGCTCTGTTTTGCCCAAACACTTCTTCTAGTCATTGGAAGCCACAGGTAAAGAGCTCTAGGCCATATCAGAGAGCCCCTGGCTAGCTGAGCATAGCCAAGTACGGTGGGCAGGTCAACGGGCGAATGGAAAACTTCGGTTAGGGTTGTTGCTTGAGCCTTGACTTGCCATCCAGAGAGACCTGGACATCAGACAGCTCAGCACAAAGTTGGCCCCCTGCAGATATGGGTTTTCATGCAGGTGGGCAAGGAACCAAGGGGAGTTTAGCCCACTCTCTCTCTTTCAGCATCCAGTAGCCCCAGGAATTTCTTGACGTTCCTTGGCTGCTTGTGGATGCATTATGGTGTGGTGTCTTTTCCCTGTGTGTCTCTGTTAAGGCTTCAAACTCTTTAAAAATAATTCATGGCTGATGGAAACAAATGCAGGGTAAGCATTGCATAGCAACCCAACCTTGTGCCCCACAGATTTTGACCTGAGTAGGAAACAGGTAGTGGTGCCCTGCTCAAAGGTGGTGGTTGATACACATTCAAAGTGCATGGTCACCCGCCACCTTTGAGTGGAGCTCTACTGCCTGTTTTCCACTCAGGTCAAAATCCTCAGGCCAGGAGCTTTGGTTGCTATGCAAGGCATCAGCTGTCTTTCTTTCTATTGACCATGAATGAACCATTTTAAACCAGTTCAAAGCCTTGGCCTCTGTCTCCATGTAAGACACCCCTCAGAAGGAATTAGATCTCATCCTACTTTGGTATGCCCTGGTTAGCTTCACCTTTATTTTTTAATCTGCAAAGAAAAACCCATTTCTCCAAATAAGGGTACATTCACAGATGCAGGGGTTAAGACTTAAACTGATCTTTTGGGGACACAATTCAATCCCTACATGCCATCATTTTCACAAGACCCCAGGAAAGACGACTGGAAGTATACTCTCTAATTCCTTGCACAGAAGTGGAAGCTGACCCTCAGGAAAGAGAAATTCTTTGCAGAAAGACATAGCTGTACATGACAAAACCAGGATGAAGGCCCAGGAAGTCTGAATCTTTCTTTTGTATTTTTATTTTTCTCATTTCTCATTGTAGCTCCCTTCCAGTTCTGTCTCAGAACCCCTTATCCTGTACAGCCTTTCCTCTGTGTTCTACACCTGGGCTCGCCCATACCTACAGCTCCCCCTGCACCGCATTACCCTCCCTTTTCCTCTAATAACTTTCCATTTGCAGTGTAGCTGAAAGAAATGTAATCAGACCATAACAATTCTCTCTGAAGGCTCAATGACTAACATGTGCCAGCTCAAGAAGGTTTTGAAAGAAGAGATTGGATTACTCTAATCAGATCCCATTATGGGGAGTTTCAGGCACTCAGTAGCACTAGATCCCAGGTCAAGGGTCAGAGTGTGACACACTGATTTGTCACTAATTGGCTGGAGGGCATCAGATGGGCCTCTTAATCTGAGCCTCAGTTTCCTCATGTATGAAATGAGGACTTTCAACCCCATGCTTTCAGAAGTCCCTCCAGCTCTGCTTCTGTTGCTGTTGTTAGTGGTCACCGAGTCATTGCTGACTCATGGTGACCCCTGTGTTGCAGAGTACAGCTGTGCTCCATAGGGTTTTCAATGGCTGTAATATGGCAGATCTGTCTTCTGAGGTGCTTCTGGGCAAGTTCAAATAACCACCTTTTGGCTAGTAGTTGAGCACCTAACCAAGAGAAGAAGCATTTCCAACTTTCTGGAAAGTTAACATTGCTCCCTTCCCCTTCTCCAGTTTGGGTAAGTGGATCTGTGATCCATCTCCTTTGACATCCTCTAGCAACTCCTTAGGAGCTCTGGTAGCACAGTGCCTAAGGCACTTGACTGCTAACCAGAGGCTGGCAGTTCAAACCCACCAGCCACTCCTCAGAAGGAAGACTGGGCAATTTACTTCCATAATGATACTACCTTGGCAACCCAAGGAGGGGTCGCTATGGATCGGGGCTGACTCGATGGCACACAACAACAACAACAGCAACTCCTTGTCTGTGGAGTTTCGAAGAGTCTGGGATTCTCCCCCAGGGCACCTGCTGAGAGTTTTCTCTCTCTCTTGGCTCCAGGGAATCTCCCATTCCCTTCCAGATCAGGTTCACCAACTTTTTTTTTTTTTTCCCCTCCCTTTGTTACCATTTACTTTGTCCTTCTCTCCTGCCCATTCCTGCCTTCTGAGCTTTATCCTGGAGCAAATGCTGCCTTTCTAATCTTGTATCATGGATTTTTTCAATGGGTGCTTGCTTTCCTGGTATTGTTGTTCACCTTATAGGCCTATCTATCACTTGGCCAAAACTTGAGCCACGGAGGTGAATTCAGTTCCCAGCTTGAAGGGTGTCTAAGGGCCATAGTCTCATGGGGTTCCACCAGTCTCTATCAGACCAATAAGCTTGGTCTTTTTTATAATTTTGACTCTTGTTCCACATTTTTCTCCCTCCCTAACTGGGACCTCCTATTGTGATCCATTTCAGGATGGCCAACAGTGGTAGGCACCCACCATCTAGTTCTTTGACTTCAGGGTTGTGTGGCCTAGAGTTCATATAGTCCATTAGTCTTTAATAATTCTTCCCTTGTGTCTTTGATTTTCTTTACTCCAGATGGGGAGAGACCAATAGCTACACAATAGCTACACCTTAGGTGGCTCACAAGCTTTTAAGACCCCAGTCACTACTCATCAAACATTGTCTTTGTGGACTATGTTATGCTAATAGACCTTAGTGTGCCGGAGATTATGTTCCTGAGCCCCGATGCCCAGTGACTCATTCTCTCAAGATATTTGGTCATGACTAAGAGGTTTTGATAACTTTGTCACCTGTGTGCTCTACTATATTCATGGATGTTTATAGCACATGTAAAGATACATGTAGAGACAACATATAACCTATATATATATATATATATATATATTCGTAGGTATAGTCCCATTTGTCTTCCCACCCTGTTCAGCTTGAGTGTCTATGAGTCCACTTGTACTTATTATTGTAATTGCAGGATTGTGCATGCAATAGTATTTGCTTTTGTTGCCTTTAGCCCCTGGTGTCTTCTGCCTTGATCATTTTGGGGGCCATGGACTTTTCCTGTTAGTCTCTAAGTATTTGCCTCCTTACTCCACACCATTTTCTCTACAAACAAGCTGCACAGCTCCTCTCAAAGCCAATAAATACACTGACCTTTGGTGTCTAGCATTTCTTCAGTTTTCTGTACAGCCACAAATAAAACCTTCAGGCCAGGAAATGAGGCTACAATGGAGAACAGCAAACTCTTTCCAATGGTGAGGACAAAATATAAATCAAATATGTCAGTTATGGGCTGATGCACACAATTCAATACTCTAAGCACTACTGTACACCAACCATAATAGGAGCATATTTGCAAATTGTTTTATAGTTTACAGAGCATATATCATATTTTTACACAAGGAACATTCACCTTCTAAGTTTGTTTACCAGCTGCTCCCTCCCCTCGGGAGGTATTTTTGTTAATGTGCTATGGTATTTTAATAGCATCACGTAAAAAACAAAAAAATGGTACAGTGGCACTTAAGAAATACCTTCAGGGGAGGCAGGGTGCGGACTGGTTGGCAAACATAGGTGTGTGTTATTTGTGTAAAAATATAGTAGTTGTGCACTGAATTAGTCAAGGCCCTTTCGGTGGCAAAAATCTAAAACCAGTTCTGATTAACTTGATAATAATATATATATATATATAAATTAGAGTATCTCTGTGTGTGTGTGTGGTTGTGCGTGATTTACTGGAAGGATACTTAGAGCAATTCACAGAAACAACAACAAAATGAACATCTAAGACTCAGGAGAGTAGGAAACTGGGTCCTTTGAGATTAAATTAGTCAGAGTCAAGCTGGGGAAACAGAAACCATTCAGCAGGCATTTAATACAGGGAAGTGGCTATAGAGGTGATGGAAGGGCTGAGAATCCAAAGAAGATCAACCCAGATTAGTATGAAGCTTGCTTTCCCTAAGGCTAGATGCAAATGGGAGAAGGTGGTGATACTCTGTCCAGAAGTTGATTCCCAATAGTAGGAGCTGGAACCATGGTGGGGGCTGCCCCGTCAGATGCTGGGACAATGGGAGTGTGTGTGTGGGGGGGGGAGGTTGCTCTCAATTGGTACAAAAGCTGTCTTTATTTCATGTTGTCTGACCCTAGAAGGCAGCTGGCAAGTGAGCTTGGGAGCACAGACTCCTCCCTGTGATGCAGAGCAGAACAGAAGGAAAGGGATCTGAGAGGAAGCAGACAATGACCATCTTGGAAACCTCAGCTCGGCTGCCCTGACTCCTTCTCTGGAGCACTGTCCTTAGATGGACTCAACTCAGCCTTCGTTAGTCCCTGCCCTATGCTCTTCAAGGTCCACATTTCCTAACAAGGGTATGTGATGGCCCCAGCTTGGCTCAAGGGATTCCTCTGGATGCTCAGATGTGAGCATCCAGCTCCCCCAAACACACGCATGATCAGTGTCATTCCATATGTGTCACTGCCCCCAAACACACTCATAGTTCAGGGTCATTGCAGATGGGTCATCCCACTGGATGACCTAGGAGGGGAAGGTCTTGATTGGCAGTTTCACTTTGACAACAAAGACACTGAAGTTCAGCAGGAAAGAACAATTTTCCACATATTGAGGAATGGTCAAGAGCTACTTGGAGTCAGACAAATTTGGGTTTGAATCATGACTTTATCAATTATTGGCTGAGTGACCTTTGGGAGACAACTTGACCTCAGTGTTCTCACCTGTATAAAGGGGATGGGCCATATTCACCTCACAGGGTTGATGTGAAGGGTAATGTGATCATGCACCTGTGCACAAACATGCATATACACACACACATATGCACACACATGCACACCTGACAAAGCTGGTATTCAAAATTGCCTGCATTTAGCACAGCCAGCCTCTGTTGGCATGTCATGACCCAGTTCATGGAAGATTTTAACCAGGTCAGTGAGAGCTTGCCTATCTTATTAAATAAGTCTGTTCTAATGCAAGAGGTCACCCAGTGATCAGTGTCACATGGAAAGATGAGATTAAGATCTTCTAATCCTTGCATTTTCAAAGAAGGAGAAGGGAATAGCAAAAATTATTTCTTAGGGAAAGAAACTACCTTCCCATTTTTGTGTATAAATCACAGATATACATATAGTACACAAAATATATAGAATATATTTTTGTATTAAAATTTCCTTGGTAGGGAGGAGGGTCAATTAGGAAAAAAGTGTCTAGAAGACTCCCTCAAAACCAAACTTACTGACATTGATTTGATTGCAACTTATCAAGATCTCTATTGGGTTTCCAAGGCTGTGAATCTTTACAGAAGCAGACTGCCTCACCTTTCTTCAATGGAAGAGCTCATGGTTCAAAAAACCCACCTTCTGGTTAGCAGCCAAATGCCTTAACCATTGCACCACCAGAGCTCCTGAAAGGCTCCCAAGGCAGGCAATGATTAAATGCCCCTCAGCTCTCTCTGGAAAGTCTTCGATTGCTCAATAGACATATTTTCCCACTGTGAAGAATTTGGGAGAAAGACAGTCTAGTTAGCCTCAGGAGAACACGTGTGCAGAGAGGCCTTTGATGGACTTGTGATTAGATACAATTGGCTTCAAATTCAGCTGGATGACTTCCTAAGCACCTGAACATGGGAAGCCAATTGAACTCTCTGGGCCTCTGTTTCTTCTTCCCCAAAATGGGGATAGTAATTCCCCCCCCAACACAGTGGAGTTAAGAGACGCAAGGCCCATACAGGCCCAGTGACTGGCACGATTTTGCCACTCTATACATGGTGCTTCCCATTTTGTTGAAGGCCAAGTCTTGGAGGTTTTTTTTCACTCATTCTTTGTTTTTCCTCAGGCCCTGTCTTGATTCCTCTTCTCCCACCTCTCCCCTCACTCATATACCTAGCATCACTCATTGGATCTGATCGTCCTTCAGTAAATAAGACCCACCCTGGAGCCCACACCAGCCTGCCTCATCTAGTGCTGGGCCTGCTGTAGCAATGGTGAAAGGTGGGCCCGACAGTCCTGCTGTCCCTGAGTCCTGCCCACTCACCATCTACAATAATTATAAGGTTTTCAACAATCATCACTCCCAGCCCCAGTGACGGTTATCCTTGAGGAGTGTGGCTACTGGCTAAAAACCTGTCTGTAATCTTTCAGACCCTTCAAAAGGCAATGCTTTACCAGGAGGGCCTCACAGGGGAAAACTGGCCTTCTCACACCTGACCTGAGTCCACTGAGTGGCTCAAGGGAGTTTTAGTCAAGGACTTCGGATCCCCTGGCCAATCATGCTCATAGGCCTATCTGCATTCCCAGCAAAGAGCCTCCATTCAGAGACCTCTTTATGAGGTCTTCAGCAGAGGTCTTCCTCTGGTG
The DNA here is from genome assembly GCF_000298275.1 of Orycteropus afer afer. Taxonomy (NCBI): domain Eukaryota; kingdom Metazoa; phylum Chordata; class Mammalia; order Tubulidentata; family Orycteropodidae; genus Orycteropus; species Orycteropus afer. The sequence goes on along the minus strand of NW_006921656.1, from coordinate 8,398,354 downwards.
TCTTGGCCAAAACCTCCTCATGGGGGAGGGAAGACTCTGAAGACACCTTTTCCCACTCAGACTCGGTATTCTGTACTTCTTCACTTTCATCCCTCTCCTTCCCCCTGGCCCTAGGATCCATGAAATGGCTGGAGCTTTTTGTTAGGAGCTTCATCAGCAGTGAGGCTTGTTCAAGCCCTCACATCTGCACTAATCCAAATGACCCTCCTCACCCAGCAGTATTTCACCAGGAAAATGAAATGGAAGGGGACACAGGGGAGTGGGACCTTTCTCTGGGTTAGCCCACAGTTTATACCATCACAGTAAGTGATTAAAGGCTTAATGTTACTTTCATTTTGGCTCATTGTCTTAATCAACGGCTCTGTCACCTGGCAGCTCAGCTGAGCTCAGCTCTTGACAATCCTCTGTCAGTGAGACGATGGCTTTGTCTTGAAAGACCAACGTGAGGATGGGATGCTCTTCCCACATGATCTCAGGGTCCTAACACTGAAGATCCGGTGTGTTCATGAACAGTCTGGAATAACTCCACCTTCTTTAGCAGCCTCTCCTGGTGCCGGGCATTTAATGTTGACCATATGTAATTAAAAGTGGATGGTAGAGAGGGGCAAGGAGCAGATGAGTTAGTGTCATTCTCAGTAAACTCTCAAGATTTGCTTTCTTCAAGCCAACTGCTTCCACCCACTTTGTCTCAGTTCACCTACAGGCCGCACTCTAAGGCCTTTGGGTTTGGTGACTTGTATTCACTCATTCATTCATACAATCACTTATTATTCAGCAAACATTAATTATTCACCTACTATTTGTCAAGTCCTGTTAAGTATGGCCATTAAGTCCTTAGTTTTGACTCAGTGAGTCCACATCTCCAAGCCATATTGATGCCATTGGAATCATAACACTAATTCTTTGTTTCTGCCCAGTCATAATTGCTATGCATATCCACTTGAGCCTCTGGCTTTCTTTTTCCTCTAGAGCTAAATTCTCCAGGGTGGTTTACTTGATTTAATTTATTTTTTAGTCATGGCAATGTCTGTGTCTTCTAATCCCTAGGAGACAGAAAGTTTAGCTGAGTGGGATATCTGAGCAAACATCTTCCAGGACCAGGCCAGGCTGCTAGCTCAGGGTTTAGTAAGAAGAAATGGGAAAATGAATTGAGTTAAAGGGAATAAGAATAATCACCCATCTCTGGCTCTGCAGGAAAAAAAAAAAAAAAAAGATTTCAATCATGTTCAGGGGAGTCCTCACTCTAAACTCAACACCTCTACTCAATTTTCCCTCCAGAAACTGGCAGACTGAACCGCTTCCTAGAGAAACAGCTTTTGGGGAAGGTTGGCAATTTTTTTTCTGTAAAGGGCCAGAGAGTAATCATTTTCAGCTGTGAAAGCCATAGGGCCTCTGTCACAATTACTCAACTCTGACACTGTAGCATGAAATTAGCTATAAAGACTATGAACAGGAATGGACATCGTTGTGCTCCAATAAAACTTTATTTACAAAAACAGGTGGTAGGCGAGATTTGGCACATGGGCCATAGTTTGCCAAACACTGGAACAGGGCAGAAACTCATTAAATATATCCAAGGAACTGCACTGAGAACTTCAGTGTCACATTGTCCAACCCGGTAGCAGATGGCTGAGCTATCACTGCACAGCTGCTGGAATGTGTGCAAGTCTGGTGATGGGATCTCTCCACTTCTCCAGATAGCCCAGCCTGTTCATGTGTGAAAGATTTTCCTTCTGCTGACTTGAAATGTGTACCTTCCTCTCTTGGGCGAACTCTAAACTCTATCACACCCTATAGCCCCTTGAAGACTTATATCTTCCTGAGTCTCCTCCAAGGTCCCTGGGTGAGGCAAACAGCTTGTGCTTGGCTACTAACTGACAAGCCAGCAGTCTGAACACACCTAGTGATGCCAGAGAAGACAAGGCTGGAAATCTACTTCTGTAAAAGATTACCACCAAGAAAACCCTATGCCATGGGTTAGGATTGACTCAGTGGCAGCAGATGAGGGATTTCATATTATCATGTTTGCTTATATGTCCATCACCAAGACAGAACTGCACTATTTTAGAAGGCAATGACTCGATTTCTGTATTTTCTGTCCGATACCTGGCCCAGGGGGGCTTCCACACGGTGGATTGTCAACTCTCTTCTAATGACCAAACAATAGACTGAATTTTTGTCCCTCTCTTCACTTTATCTCTCAGGAACAGGACCAGAAAAGGGACGAGCACAAAGTTGGAGCACCAGGGAAAGGGAGTTTGGTCACAAAATAACCTTAACCTTGGTGTGGTTAATATTTCATTTCCTTGGTAGAGGGGTGTAGAAATAAAGCAGTGGGCTGGTATTAATTCATTTCTCTTGGAGAAATAAGGTCAGTTTATCACCCTGTTCTGAGACAGGCTTGTTCTCAGAATTTTAGAGGAGCTGTTATTACCATCATTCAGGCCAAGTTTGGTCCCCAAAATTCTGATATAATCTGGATAGGTGATTTGGAAAGATTGTTTTCACAGGCCTAGCTGGGTGTAGGGGGTGTTATGATGACAGAAGAGGGAATAAATTGGGAGAGGACTCTAAAAGAGGGCAACTGGGATGAAGCACTTGTCATCCATGTTTGTCATCAATATGTTATTTTCCCAAAGTAGTCCTTGACATTGGACTTGAAAAGTCACATTACAACAGCAACAATGGCCTCAACAGAGAGAACAAGGGCAGAAGACCAACAAAAGACTTCTTCACTTGGTTTATACTGTTGAACCCTGGAGTCCATTTTGGTTATAGGGGAACTGTAGGCAGAGGGGGAAGAACTAGGGAGAGTAAGTGTTCACAGTAAACAATCCTTTGAAAATTTCCAAGTCAGTTGTTGTTGTTACTTGCCAGTGAGTTGGTTCCAACTCATGGGGACCCCATGTGCACAAAGTAGAATTGCTCCACAGGGTTTTGACCTTTTAGAAGCTGGTTGCCAGGCTTATCTCCCGAGGTACCTCTGGCTGGAGGCACTAAGCTCTTGGTTAGGAATTGAACTTAATCTGTTTTTTGTGCAGTTTTTCTGGCAGTTCATGGTATTTTCAGTATTCTTCTCCAACACCACAATGGAAAGCCATCAATTCTCTTGCAATCTTCTTTATTCAATGTCTAGTTTTCACATGAATATGAGGTGATTGATAATACCGTGGCTTGAGTTAAACACACCTTAGTCTTCAAAGAGATATCTTTGCTCTTCAGTACTTTGAAGAGGTCTTTTGCAGCAGATTTGTCCAGTGAAATATATTGTCTGATTTCTTGACTGCTAAGATCCATCTGACATCTGCAGTGATATCACTCATTCCACGTCTTCTGAATCCAGCTTGCATTTCTGACAGTTCCCCGTCAATATACTGCTGCAACAATTTTTTGAATTGTCTTCAGCAAAATTTTACTTGTGTGTGAAATTAATGATACTGTTGATAATTTCCACATTCTGTGGGATCATCTTTCTTTGAAATGGGTACAAATATGGATCTTTTCCAGCCAGTTGGCCAGGTAGCTGTCTTCTAAATTACTTGGCATAGACGAGTAAGTGCCTCCAGCACAGCCTATGTTTGTTGAAACATCTCAAAGGGTATTCCGTCAATTCCTGGAGCCTTGTTTTTCACCAATTCCTTCAGTTCAGCCTCAACTTCTTCCTTCCATACCATTGGTTCTTGAACATATGCCACCTCTTGAAATAGCTGAACATCGACTAATTCTTTTGGGTACATAGACACTGTGTATGCCTTCCATTTTCTTTTGAGTTTCCTGCGTCATTCAATATTTTGCCCAAAGAATCTTTCACTATTGCAACTTGAGGCTTGACTTTTTATTTCAATTCTTTCAGATTGAGAAAAGCTGAGTGTGTTCTTCCCTTTTGTTTTTCTAACTCCAGGTTTTTGCACATTTCCATATAATAACTGTCTTCTCAAGCTGATCTTTGAAATCTGTTCAGCTCTTTTATCTTGTCATTTCTTCCATTTGCTTTAGCTGCTCTCTGTCCAAGAGCAAGTCTCAGAGTCTCTTCTGACATCCATTTTGGTCTTTTCTTCCTTTTCTGTCTTTTTAATGACCTATGATTTCTTTCTTTGTGTATGATGTTCTCAATGTCATCCCACAACTCATCTGGTTTTTGGTCATTAATGTTAAATATGTCAAATCTACTCTTCAGATGGTCTCTAAATT
>NW_006921656.1:8392063-8393493 GCF_000298275.1 Orycteropus afer afer | reverse complement strand
CCATATGATCTACTATGTTGGGAATGACAAATTAAAAAGGAATGGTGTGGCATTCATCATCACAAAGAACGTTTCAAGATCTATCCTAAAATTACCCATATGCCTACAAGGAAGATGAGTTAATACTACTATTACTCAAATTTATGCACCAACCACTAAAGCCAAAGATGAAGAAATTGAAGATCTGTACCAACTTCTGCAGTCTGAAATTGGTCAAACATGCAATCAAGATGTATTGATGATTACTGTTGATTGCAATGTGAAGTTGGAAACAACGAAGAATTATCAGTAGTTGGAAAATATGGTCTTGGTGATAGAAATGACTCTGGAGATTGCATGATAGAATTCTGCAAGACAAGAGACTTAGTCATCCCAAGTACCTTTTTCAACAACGTAAACAGCAACTATACACGTGGATCTCACCAGATGGAATACACAGGAATTAGATGGACTACGTCAGTGTAAAGAGGTGACGGAGAAGCTCAAATGTGCCATGTTAGCACCTGTGAATTCCTTTATATTCATAGAGAGTCTGATGTAAGGCTGGTGTGGAAGGATGAGGATCCTTATTTCACAAAGAGAAGAACAATGGCTCAGAGAAGGGCACTGAGTGGCCCAGGGCCATGTGGTTGGGCAGAGGCAGTGGAGAAGCCACCCCTGGGTCTCCAGGCTGGCTTACACTGTCTGACTCACCAGGCTACCTCACTCACTGCTTGGGGTCAGATGGACCAGAAGCTCACTTGCCTTGGCCCCATTCTCTTACCCTCAAAGTGGAATCAGTGTTGCTCTTTGCCTGCCTTAGCAGAACACAGAGGTCCCAGAGTGGCCGATGAGGTAGTAAGAACAAGCCAGTGCCAGCTCCCCTGGCTTTGGAGTGCATGATCCCATTGTCACATCAAGGGGAAGCAGTAGGGGAGGCCAGCTGCAACAGGCAGTGTCATTCACTGCCAGGCTAGCAATGGACCTTAGGAGGCAGCTACTTAAAACTGTGGAGCCTAAGAGTGCATGGCACTGTGGAGGTTTCTGGGTAATGTGACATGGGGACACTAAGGTCACCTCTGAGACACTAGCCTGCAAAAAGGAAGGTGGGAGAGATGGCAAGTCCAGAAAATGGCTTAGGTCCCAATCCAAGGTCACATGACTTGATAAGCCATCAAAGCAGAATCAGAAAGTCCAGCTTCCCAAGCTAAGGCTGTCCCCTGCAGCTGTACCTCTCCAGGCTCTATCAGTATGCCCTGCAGCCCTTGTGTACCTCCACCTTCTGCAGCATCTGTCCTCCTCCCCTGGCCCCATGCACCTTTGCTGTTGCATGGCTTGCCAACCAGCCACTGCTCCTCCTCTAAGGCCCATTCTCCAAGCAGCACTCAAATGATCCTTTCAAACATGAATCAGATCCCCCAACTCCTGAGCTCCAGACACTCTGATGGCTT
>NW_006921656.1:8388850-8390845 GCF_000298275.1 Orycteropus afer afer | reverse complement strand
CTCCTGGTCAAGGTACAGATTCCTCATGAGTACAGTCAAGTGCTTGGGAATTCCCATTCTTCTCAATGTTATCCATAATTTGTCATGATCCACACAATCAAATGCCTTTGCATGGTCAATAAAACACAAGTAAACAAGTAAACATCTTTCTGGTATTCTTTGCCTTGAGCCACTGATTCATGTTTGAAAGGATCATTTGAGTGCTGTTTGGAGAAGGCCTCAGAAGAGGAGCAGTGGCTGGTTGGCAGGCCATGCAACAGCAAAGGTGCGTGGGGCCAGGGGAGGAGGACAGATGCTGCAGAAGGTGGAGGTAGCCCGAAAGTTCTAATGCATTTTGGATATGAGCAGAAGAGATGGGTTTTCAGCTTCAGACCTTAGAAGAATGAAGGGACCATTTGCAGAAATGGAGAGATATTTGAGGCAGGCTTTATGGGGGAAAGATAAAGAGTCTGGTTCTGACAATATCCAATTCATGCATATTCATGTTATCAATGCCATTACAGAGCACTTTAAATATACATTCTTTCATTGGATTTCATCCTGCAATCTTGTGAAGTAAGTAGAACTCATGCACACACCACATTTCTAAATATATCAGGATACTCTTCAGAAGGGAACACCTACATCTAACAGAGGGCAGTTGCCACAAGCAATTGCTTTTACCTTGTCACCTCCCTTGTTGCAAATTTATAGACGTTTCTAGCAAAGCTAAGTAATCACAGATATGCTACTGTGCTCAGCAGCCAGCATCCTCTCTGGGCCTCTTACCTGGAGGGGAAAGAAGAGGGTAGGACTTCCTTTCAGGGACACAGCCTAGAGAGCACACACAGCACCTCTGCTCACATCCTATTGGGCAGAGCGTGATCACATGGCCTTTCCTACCACAGTGGAGGCTGGAAAACAAAGTGTTTGTAGCTGAGCGGCCACATTTCCAGCTAAAACTTGCAGGTTGTTCCCTTAAAGGAAATGGGAAAGGGTACGGGGGAAGAGTTAGCAGTCTAAGCCACACCTGCTCTCCTTGATTCCCATTTAAATTTGAACTTGGCCTCAGCAGGATGATAAATCCTCCAGCTCACCAATCTGACTCTCAATGTCTTCCCACCTGTAGTTGTGATGTCTGTTCTAACTCACGGTGACTCCTTGTGGGTCAGAGTGGAACTGTGCTCCACAGGGTTTTCAGTGGCTGACTTTTCAGAAGCAGAGCCCTAGGTTCCTCTTCAGATGAGCCTCGGGGTGGACTTGAAGCTCCAATCTTTCAACGAGCAGCCGAGCACTTTAGCTGTTAGCACCCACCACCCAGGGGCTCCAACTGTACACAGTGTGCTTCTATTAGTGTTATAGATGCCTTCTGTATATCATCTCTACCAGCAGTAGTAGCATTGTTACTATCGTGGCCAATAATCCACGCCACAGTCTTCATAGCAAATGACCTTGCACTTTTAAGAATCAATCACCATCTGCCCTTCCCAGCTATCTTATGAATAGGATCAGGTAGTATTACACCCACTTTACTGATGAGAAAGCTGTGAGACTAGGCATGTAGAGTTGCTTTTTCAAGGTCACCAGTGACAATGGCTGCCATATAAACATTGATTACTGATTTGCCTGGTTCTCTGCAGACCAAAGAGGCTCAGCAGAAACAGTGGGTCAATGGCACATGAGGACAGACTTCAGCCAGTGTAATGACCACTCCTAGCTGTCAGAGCTGTTTAGTGAGAGAATGGGTCATGCCATGCAGTGTGATTCCCATTTTAGAGAGCTTACTTGCAAAGATGAAGTCCCTGCCAAGGGAGATGCTGTGGGGAAGTCGACTCAAGTATCATAGAGGCACTAGAAAGCTACTTTCTCGAAGCCACTTTCATCTCCAAGACTTGATTATCTTTATTATTGATCAACAGTAAGCATTAAAGGCAAGGGAAACTGGAATTCCTGAAGCTGTGTCTGGATTCTTAGCTGCAGTTGAGTTGGCTCCGATACATGGCTACCTCATGTATA
>NW_006921656.1:8385892-8387141 GCF_000298275.1 Orycteropus afer afer | reverse complement strand
TTCTAAGGGATTACTGAGTATATTCCCAGAGCTTGCTCTAACACACACCTTTAATTTCATGACAAAGATAAAATTCACAGGTAGTAGCAGCTCCTTCGGGAGGATCTTCTACCATCTAATCTCCCATCAAGTCCCTCCTTATGTCTACATGAGAATTACCTGGGCATCTATAATAATCTCCTGGGGATCTTGTTAACATGTAGATTCTGATTCAGTCTATCTGGGGTGGAAATGCAAATTCTCAGCAGGGGGTCAAAGTGGAATGGACCAGTTTCAAGGCCTGGTCTCTCATGCTGTAATTGGTCAGTTTCTTTTTACAATGCCAAGGTTAAATGGCTGCTTTGCACTGGACTCCCTCGGTACAGTGCTGACCTTTGCTGTAACTGGTCTCATGCTCTAAGAGTCAAAGTATCTCCCTCACTAAAGCACACGCTGCTCCAGACAAGGATCCTAAAGACATCAACTAGAGGCTTGGGCACACAGTACATGCTCAGGGATGGATCCACCCCATTCTGGAAGGAGCCCCAGGGCCCAACAGGTCATGCACCTTCATGCATAGCCAAGACCCACAGGACCAGGGAATCTTAGCAGCTTAAATAAGTCACCTTCCCATCTGTGAGCAGAGCTGGAGCTCAAAGGATCTCAGACGCTCAAAGAATACAACACTTTTTCAAGGGAGACCAATCCACATCCTTTGTTTTCATAAATTTCTTTCCACTCACAAAAAAAGCCTCTGCACCCAGATCAGACACCTGCTGTGGTAGTTAAATTTGTATGTCAACTTGGCAGGGCCTGGCTGAGTGGCTGGGCAGCTGGTGGTAGTTATTCCCCATGATGAGACTGGCAATCAACTCCATCCATGGTGGAACCTACCGCAAGTAGCTGAGTAGCTGCCTCTGGAATATGGTCTGCTTCCTGTATATAAGGAGAAGCCTTGGGCATAGTCTTTAGCTTATGGCATGCTTGAACCCTGCGTGTAGCTGTATCATTGTCCTGCAGCCTGCCATGCTCTGCCAACCTGGGGACTTACAATGGACTTGAATTAATGGCCTGCTGTGTGGTTTGGTAACATCAGGACTGTGCCATTTTACTTGTCAACCTTGGGCTTGGCAGCCTCAGAAGTCAGCAGCTGTCTGAGTGAAAAAAATCTAGCTTCAGTGGGCCAGGAGCTGGAGGCAGAGCTAAAGCCCAAGGCTGACGGACTTTCACCCAGTCCCAAGAGCCTGGCACTCTGAACTTGGACTTAAAG
>NW_006921656.1:8378871-8384369 GCF_000298275.1 Orycteropus afer afer | reverse complement strand
GTAGCACCAGGCAGTGTTTTGCTCTGTTATACGTGGGGTCACCGTGAGTCAGAGCTGACTGAGCAGCAACCGACAACAACCACCAAGCTGTCTGCATACATACAAATGGGTGTTAATACAACTGGCCAGATGCAGCTGAAAAAGGGACTGAGACATTGAACTTGCAGTATATGGAAGGAAGGGAGAGGATTAGATTTTATCTAACTGTTTACTCTCAGCTGATTTTGGGAGGAGGTAGGGAAACGTCACCTTAAACTCACCATTAAGCCACATCGTGCCACAAAGGACCATAAATCTAAACCCACCTCAGATGGACTCCCTCATCTATCTTTTTCCTGATAGGCCCCTTGGGATGCTGCTTGTGAGTCAATGCATCCAGGGTCAGGTGAGGGCTTCACACACTGACTTAAGAAATTCTTCTTACGGGAATGTGGTTCCTTTTATTATACAGGGAGATATAAAAATGCATATGAATAGGCAATTTTATTGCTTGATTTGAGCATTACATTTTATTAGCATCGAGGGTGTGTTCTGTCACCCCATTACCGTCTGCTCCAGCAGGATCTGAGTGCTGCTCTAGCTTGCATAAGGAAGCGGGGGCAGACAGTGTACTGAGGAGCCCCCCTCCCCACACAGTCACACTGAGGCTCTGAAAGCATCTATCTCAGAGGTCGGCAGTTGTGGGATGCTGTGTGGCTCTGCAGGCACTGAAGGCCCAGGTGTCTTTTTGAGAGCGAAGGCTGGTTCTTCACCTTTGATAGCTAGCATCTGGCACATTGTCTGGTATACAGTCAATGCTTACTGTCTGGATTGACATCTGTTTTTGCTTCTCTGCCCCATGGCTGCCCTGAAAGCCATACCAAGCCCCTTGAGCTTCCTCAAAGGTCTTGCCTCCTAACTTCATCACGTTGCCCTGCCACGTCCACATACTGTGCCCCAGGATGTGACTGCTGTGTCCAAGGATGGCACTGGCCTGGCTGAGTGCAGTGCTCCCTGGGGAGGCCCAGCTTCTGTCTGTTCCCTGCAAGGAGTCCATCCTGGAGCAGTTGGTCTCTGCGTGGTCAGCCGGGAAATGAATCTGCAGGCAGGTTGGGTGACACTGTAAAATGTATGAGCACAGGAAACTCCATGATAACTCAGTCAGGAGCTGGGGCCAGAGCCCAGAGAGAAATTCACCCCCAAGGACCAACAGCACTAGCTGGAAAGAGGATTTCCCAGGATACCGGCTTCAGTGCTGAGAGCTTGTGCTGGGCTATCAGAGCTCCTACAGAGAGGTCTGCAGTCACAGAAGATATGGGGTGTGATCCCGAATTATATGGGGGACAAGCCCTGCAATCAGGCTAACTGGGCTGGGACCTGAGCACTCCACTTACTAGGTGGGCTTTGAGCATGCAGTTTTCCATTTATGTGGCTCAGTTTCTTGGTCTGTAAATGGGTATCATGACCCATCAATAGTGGAGATCAGCACACAGCTGGTGCTCCAGAAGTAAGCTGCTGAATGAGTCACTAAACAGCCATCACCTCTTCCAGAGCCTGGCCCCTCATTTATGCTTTTAAAAAATGGATAAATGAATAACTGGACATAAATTTCCAAGGTCCCTGGGTGGTACATTGACTTATGTCTGAAGAATGGACAATCTACTTCTGCAGAGATATGCCTCAGAAACTCAAGGAGGGGTCACTATGAGTTGGGAACAACTTGACAGCAGTTGAGTTTGGCTTTTTTTTGTTGTTGTTGTTAACCTAATGGTTGGTGGTTCCAATCCACCCAGTGGTGCCATAGAAGAAAAGGTCTGGAGACCTACTTCTGAAAGACTGCAGGCGAGAAAGCCTAATGGAGCAGTCTACTCTGCACAGAAGGAGTCACCATGAATTAGAATTGACACGAATGAAACTAAGGACGGCAGCACCAGCACACTTCACAGCATGTAATCTGCCCTCATACAAAGCAAACGTGGTTCTCTCCCACCAAGATTTCACACCCTCCATTGGCTTTCCTGATTTGTAAATATTACCCCAGAGAGGGGAGGTGATTTGTCCCCCGGCCACAGGAGCAGCAGAGTTGGAACCTGCACAAACCACTCCCTCAACTCCTCTGTGTGGTCTGGCTGCAGCTAGCCTGCCCTCCCTGCTGCTTCCAGAACCCTGCTCGTCGTTGTCTCCCCGTGGCCTTCCCAGGAGATAGTCCGTACCCTTTGGAGCAGCACTCAGTGGGCCCCACGTCCGGCTTTTGCTCAGCATCACCTCCCTACAGTTTATCTCCCAGCCACTCTCACCCACTTGCTGCACCTCAGTGCACCAAGGTAGCCCTCACCTTGGCTTCGTGGCAGACATGGTGCTCTCACAGAACTCGGCTCTACTCCCACCTTCCCCACTGCCTTTCACTCAGCCTCTCCCACTCCTCTTAGGACTGCACCCTGCACCAGGGCAGGGGACCTTCCCCCGGGCTCCTACAGCACCTTTTGTTTTCCTTCCTACATTACTTACCAACTAGTTTTGAAATTGTACATCTGATTTCTCCCTGCTTCTAGGACCACTTGGAAGTCAGGAATTCCCTTATTCAGCTCAGGATTCCCAAAAGCGAGGAACCTGGCAAACATGTGTCCAAAAAAGGAAGAAAAAGACAGGGAGAAACGAAGAGGGAAAGAAGGGGGGAGGGAAGAGGGAGGGAGGGAGAAAGGAAGGAAAAGAATAAATCACAAAGGGACAAAGTAAAACCAGGTCTCAAAGCCAGGCTTCTCCTGGTCAGCTTATGCTGATTACCTGTGACACTGTACGTATTTTTATTTCTTTAACTCATTTTCCTTTCTCATTTAGAACAATATTCCTGGATCTTAGTTTAAGAAGCAAACTGCAGTTTGGACTTGAACTTCCAAGCCTTCATCCTTCCACAAGCCTTCATCTTCTGCCCCTAGCCCAGATCACAGCAGTGATTTGCTTTCTAAAGAGGAGCATCAACTAACGTGACTCCCAGGAAGACAGTCAGTTCTCAGAGGTCCATCCTGGTCTTCCACACCAGCCCCAGACAAGTCTGTGTCTGCTCTCTAGCTCCACCTACTGGACCTGCCTACAGCAGCTGGATAAACGCACTCGCCAGTGCAGGACACATCACCAGGCACTCAGAGAACACACTGTTCATGAAATCAAGGTGTGTTAGGACTGCAGGGAACTTCTAGGATGAATTCCCTTCTTTCTTCTCTTGAAAAGGAAACCAGGACTGCAGTGTGTCGGTCATTTACTAGGTGTGGAGACAAAGGGACCAGGTTTGAACCCTGGCCCTGCCACTTCTTGCCAGTGGCATCTCACACATGTTGCTGAGTCTCTATGGGAGTTAATCTCCTTGTCTGCAAAATGAGAAGACAAACCTATTGTCTATGGTTGTTGCTCACTCACGTATTAGTTTTATTACTTACTTATTAATTTTTAATATGTGGCCACAGATTTTTGATAGGTATTTATATTTTGAATGGTATTTGAAATTATAAATAACAAGTTTTAGCTTACTACCAACACACATACATGCATACATACACACACTCACACACTCTCTCTCTCTCTCCCACAAATTCACAGCCACACATATACACACTCATAAGCCCACATTTGTGTGCACACACAGTCCCATTCATGTGTGTGTGGCACACATACATCTTTCCTTTGAGAGGCTTGGAGAATGGACAGAGAGCAGGACTGGAGTAAAGATCTTTTGAACTAGTCCAGGTGAGGAGGCCAAATAGGCGAGACTGAGGCAGCTGGAACTAGGGTGTCTACCAGAGGGGAGGGCCTAACTCCACCTCAGTGTCCTGCTCCGGAAAGCCAGTGCATATCTACCTGTTCATTCACATATCCTTGCAGAAATGATTTACTCCATACCTATGACATGCCAGACACTGGAGAGGTGATCCCCACCCTCGTGCCTCACTATTGTCAGCTCTTGGATTTGACCTTGCACTTTCACTGCAAAGCAATTCCTATGAGAAAGACTCTTGGCTTCTCCAGTAATATCTATTGAGATATATATGCATGGTCTAGAATCAGGAAGTGAGTGCATCAGAACTGTATCTTTTCACCATACTTATTCAATCTGTATGTGGAGCAAAAAATCTGAGAAGATGGACTATGTGAAGAAGAATGCAGTATCAAGATTAGAGGAAGACTCATTAAAAATCTGCGGTATGCAGATTACACAACCTTGCTTGCTGAAAGTGAAGATGACTTGAAGCACTTACTGATGAAGATCAAAGACTATAGTGTGCAGTATGGATTACACCCCAACATAAAGAAAACAAAAATCCTCACAACTGGACCAATAAGCAGCATCAAGATAAATGGAGAAAAGACAGAAGGTGTCAAAGATTTCATATTACTTGGTTCCACAATCAACACCAATGGAAGCAGCAGTCAAGAAACGAGATGACATATTGCACTGAGCAAATCTGCTGCAAAATATCTTTTTAAAGTGCTGAAGAGCAAAGATGTCTCTTTGAAGACTAAGGTGCACCTAACCCAGCCACAGTGTTTTCACTCACCTCATATGAATGTGAAAGCTGGATAATGAATAAGGAAGACTGAAGAAGAGTTGATGCTTTTGAGTTGTGGTGCTGGCAAAGAATACTGGAAGTACCATGGACCGCCAGAAGAATGAACAAATCTGTCCTGGAGGAAGTGCAGCCAGAATGCTCCTTGGAAGTGAGGATGGCCAGACTTTGTCTCACCTCCTTTGGTCATGTTATCAGAAGGGACCATTCCCTGGAGAAGGATGTCATCCTTGGTAAAGTGGAGGGTCGACGAAAGAGGGGAAGGCCCTCAATGAGATGTATTGACACAGTGGCTGTAACAATGGGCTCAGGTATAGCAAGTATTGTGAGGCTGGTGGAGAATGGGGAAATGTTTTATTCTGTTGTACATGACTTGGAGTTGACTCAACAGCACCTAACAAGAACACAGTAGTAATATCTAAGGAAGAAGGACACCCAAACCTGTCCTTATATCAGTCTGGTTAACTGAAAAGGCCAATCAGTGTGGTAGAAATGCAGTCATCAATGTACCATACCTCCAAGTTGACAGTCACTAAGAGAACCCATTAGCTCCCTTCACTGCAAGTCCAGGGTTGGCAGTAACCTTTGAACAGTAACATGGTCCTTGCAGTCATTTTGTTTCCAGAAATAGATGGTCTGCTCAACAGATGGACACTTTCTGGTCTTCCCATAGTTCTACACCTGATAGGTGGACATTCTGATGTACACACTGCAGGAGCTCCATTGACATCTGTGGAACCCATGAATGAATATGGCCTCTGGAGGTTTGATCCCAGGCCTTGGGTGGTTCAGACATTTAACATACTGCTAACCCAAAGGCTGGCAGTTCAAACCTAACCAGAAAAGCCTAGGAAGAAAGGCCTGGCAAGTTACTTCACAAACAGCAGTCATCGAAAACCCGAAGGAACACAGTTCTAATTTGACATGAGTTGGAGTCAACTCAATCTCTACTGGTTACTG
>NW_006921656.1:8350949-8359150 GCF_000298275.1 Orycteropus afer afer | reverse complement strand
CAGTTCTAGAAATGTAGAGAGCCCAGAGGAAGTTGAGGATCCTATAGTCTAGTCTGGATGGTCCACAGGTGGGAAATAGAGCCTCAAAGAAGAAGAACAATTTTCCCAAGGTTGTACAGCTAGAGAAAACATAAGTGTAACACAAATAGCAGGAGGGGGTGGGTGAGCAGAGGAAGGGGAACCATTGTTCAGGAAGTGTTGAGTATCTGTTGATGGTGATGGAAAACATGACAAAGAATACTGGCGCTGATTGAACAACATGGTGAACGTAACTGGTGTCACTGAATTGTACACGTGGGAAATGTTGAAATGGCAGATTTTGGCATATACTTCTTTATAACAACAAAAATAAAGTAAAATAAACAAAGAGGACACAACGAAAAATAAGAATAACGGCAGAGGGCTGTAGGGCTCCCAGTGAGCGCAATGTTCACACACAGGAAGAACCCTTGTGGATGGACATCACCTCACTCACTCATCACGGTTTCTAGAACATTTATTTCTCATCCCAGGCTCTGAAGGCATCCTCAGAGGTTCTTCAAAACATAAACTGTGAGAGTTATGTTTTCCCACCAAACACTGGAGATCCACATGCCCATTCATCGCTTTTCTTGTTCTGTATGTTGAGTATTGTTTAAAGTTTCCTTTGAAACAAAGGGCTCTACTACTGGAATGCTTTGAAAACCATTGGCCTAGAAAAAAACAAAAGCTTAAAGAGTAAGGATAAAGTGTATGTGTGTGTGTGTGTGTGTGTAGGCAATAGGAGGTTATTGAAGTATTTTTATCAAACATTTTCCAAGCACTTGCTTTGTGCCACCTGTGAGATGTGGACTTTCTGTCCTACTTCCCAAACCCACCTAAGAATCTACAAGGAAGTCTCTTCCACTCTCTGTAGGCAGGGCCTCCTGTCCTTGTGTAACTGAGCCGTCTCAAGAACACACAGCCTCAACCAGACGAGAGCAGACAGATCCAGCCCTTGCATAGTGACTACGGACACAGGTCAGGGTCACAGTGTTCTTATGAGAAAACCTGTTAGGGAGTTTCCTTTCTCTAACAGTTTCATCTCTTAGAAAGAGAAAAGAGAAAGGTGTGGATAACTCCACAATGTTAAAGCCATTGGAGTCCAACAATTTTTATATGAAATGAAGTGGGTTTTTTTTGTTTTTTTTTTAAAGTTCCCTTTGAGTCAATTCTGACTCATACAAATCTTAGGACAGTGCTTTTTCAACTCTTTTCCGTGACTCAGAGTAAGAAATAGACCTTACCTTATTCCCCAATATGCACACAGATACATGTATACACACAATATGTAAAATAAAGCCAAGTGTATTACACAACACACTTACTGCAGGAGCTCTGGTGATGTATTTGGCTACTAACATAAAGGTGAGCATTTCAACCTCCCCAGCCGCTCCATGGGAGAAAGATGTGGTGGTCTGATTTCATAAAGATTGGCAGCCTTGTAAAGCCTATGAAAGTGTTCTACCCTGTCCTATAGGGTCACTATGAGTCAGAATCCACTCCACGGCAGTGGGTTTTTTGGGCTTCCCTTACTGCATGTAATGCACTCATTTTCTGTCCTATCCCATCTCATCCTGTCCCACTCAATCCTACTCTCTACTCTGTTTGGTTCTATTCCACCCCACTTCACTCTATTCAATACTCTGTGTTCTTTTCTTTTTTCTTTTTATAAATCTAGAACGTAACCAGTAACTTGGTTTTAACATCCACTAATACATTTTGTGAGGAGCCCTGGCATGTCGGTTAAGTGCGTGGCTGCTAATGGAAAGGTTGGTGGTTCAAACTCACCGGCTGCTCTATGGGAGAAAAATGAGGCTGTCAGCTTCCATAAAGATTTTGTTGTTTTTGTTATGTGCCATCAAGTCAGCCCCGACTCACAGCGACCCCTCTTTGGGTTTCTGAGGCGATATCCTAAGGAAGTAGATTGCCCAACCTTCTTTCTGAGGAGTGGCTCTTGGGTATGAACCTCCAGCCTTCTGGTTAGCAGCCAAGTGCCTTAGGCACTATGATACCAGAGCTCCTCCATAAACATGACAGCCTTGGAAACACTATGGGGCAGTTCTACTCTGTCCTCTTGGGGTGCTGTGAGTCAGAATCAATGTGATGGCAGTGGGTTTGGTTTTGGAATATATTTTGTAAAACATTGATCTAGGGGCAACAATTGGGAAGGTGGAGATGAGGATTTATCTTAAAGCCAGGCTTGCACTGACAGCATACTGAGAAGATGTCAAGGGAGACAGGTGGAAATCAGAGGTGCTCCAAGCCTCCCTCTCCTGGGGGCAGCCATTGATGCTGGCTGGACAAACATCTACCTCCTGCAGTGTCCCCAGACCAGAGTAACTAGATGGTGAGGGGGCGTCTAAGTCCCTTAGGATGAACTGAGGTGCTTGGTGAGGCGCACAGGTGGCTTGAGGAAAGTGGACAGGCTTGTAGGTGGACTCCCACAGGCCGGGCAAAGACAAAGTCTGGAAAGTCTGGGGAGATGACGTCAGTGACCTGAGAAAGGCGGGGCTCTATTGTATTTTACCTCAATCAGAGGGGACGAGAGTGAGCATCTGGAAGAACCATTCCAGGCAGCTTCGTTTGTTTACATAATCCCTGCTTCTTCTGTGACAGTCATCTATCTCTGACTGACACCATCAGCCAAGCATACATAGAAGTTACCAGGTGTCGAGTACTGTGTTAAGTGCTTTACATATAAAATCCAGGTTGATTGCTACTCACTGCAACCCCATGTGTGTCAGATGAGAACTGTGCTCTGTAGGGTTTCCAATGGTCAATTTCTCAGAAGCAGATCACCAGGCCTTTCTTCTGAGGTGCCTCTGGGTGGGCTTGGACCTCAACCTTTCAGATAGCAGCTGGTGCATTACTGTTTGCGACACACAGAGACTTTCCATATAGTAACTCATCTAACCTTTACAATAACCATGCAGGGAAGGACTTATTATTAGCATCCCTACTTACAGCAGAGGAGACTGAGGCTGGAGACCAAGTAAATTGCTCAAGATTGACAAAACACACCTGGCCTAACACATCTGGCTCCAAAGGTTTTGTCCTAACCACCCATCTATTCTGTTTCTTACAGAGCACATGTTGTCAGTGCACTGTCTGGCACAGGTCAAGGGACAGGCCAGAGGAGGAGGAAGAGGGAGGTTTGCCACTCCTGGTAGCTGCTCTGTTGGAGCACAATGTGTGAGGCACGGATTGGTAAATTAGGAGGCTGCAGAGACAGAAGGCAGGGATAATCGTGGAAGGCCATTTCATCCTGCTAGAAACTCTCTGAATACACCTCCCTCACAGCCTCAGCAAGATCCTTGGACATTCTGCTCACTTCCTGCATTCTAATTGCTGAGTAATTGGCCAACGCCTTTTCAGCTTTACTGTTCAGCTTCTGTATCTCTCCTGCTAGGATAGCTGAGGGGTCCTGGGTAGTGCAAACCTTGCCTGTGCTTGGCTGCTAGCCAAAAGGTTGAAAGTTAAGTCCACCCAAAGGCACCTCTAAAGAGTCAGCTGTTGTAAACCCTGTGGAGCACAGTTCTACTCTGATACATGCAGGATCACCATGAGTCAGGGTTGCCATGTGTTGCTGACTTGATGGCAACTGGCAAGACATCTGAGGAATGTCTTGAAATCAGTATTAACTCAATCAGAAATCTTAGGTAAATATATGATAATCTATGTATGCTACTGTTCTGTAGGAGAAGTATTTCTGAACGGGGAGGTCCATAACATGTTCAAAATTTTCAAATGTAATTGTTTATACGTGTTTGGGGAAGGAACATATAAGTAGTAGCATCCTAAGAGGAGGGTAATTCTATTTTGGGGCTGTCATTTCTCTCAAAACAGAGCACACAGATTATGGCCTCTCGACACAAAGTGAATGTTGTCAGAAAATGGAAACGACAGAGTTCTTCCTTGTGGTTGACTTGTAGGCATCCTCACTGATCCCTCTTCAGGTTGATAAGAAACTAAGGAGCAGACCCCTTGACAACATAATTTAGAAATAGAAAAAAGACTGCATCCCTTTACGATGTCTGTCAGCATGAAAGAGCTATGAGTCATGACAAAGTGGCATTTTATATTTAGTCATTCATTCCCCATTCAGATCCAGGTGACAAATCTTGTGCCAAATGGCTCCTTATGACTCATATCAGCTTTTTAAGATTTTGGTAACAGAGTCTGATGAATCGTTATCAAGCCAGCTTGGAGGGTGGGCACAATTTATCTCGGCTATTAATAAGATTTACAGTCTTCATTGGGCTCAGTTGGGCTCAGAACATAATTATTACTTCTTTTCCTCCCCTATGTCTCACAAGAAGAAAGAAGACATGCTGGGACTTGAGGAAGCACTAGTAAACACTGTCAAAAGCAATGCTTCTAGATTTTGCATGTCTGGAAAACTTGGGATGGTAAACGTGCAATACTCACGAGGAAATGTTTTTTAATAAAAAAATATAGCTTGTGGAAAGTAAAAAGAGATCCTAATTATTTAGAAGGTTCTGGATCACCCTATTCTTGTTTCTTGTGACTGGAGCTTGGACTTTATCATCTTCCAGCTCAGAAACAGTCCCTTCTGGCCAGCTGTGACAAATCTGATCTCTGTATTTGATTAGTTAGCTCATGTTTCTTCAATCAATATTTATTCAGACAACATATTAGACACGGGTATAAAGCTGGATAAGGCCTGATCCCTGGAAAAGAAGGTGTTCACCGACTAGTGGAGAAGTCCACGTTACAACAATGACATCTTGATTCCATGTAGATTTAGGAAGGCATGGGGAGCTATGGGACCACAAAGAGAATGGACAATTTTGTGGGGTGTCTAATCAGAAAAGCATACATTTAATTTGAAGTTAGAGGACTTTCATCCTTGTGGTCATTAAAGGGCTACTGCATGTCCAGTCCTAGAGTCTACATCCCAGGCAGGAAAAAGAGAGACAGGTACAGGGTTAGAGGGCTGGAATCTTAGATCAGCCACTTTGGACGTGGTGTTTCCTTTTTTGGATCTCAGTTTTCTCATATGTGGAATGGGGATAAGGACAAGACCCATCTTCTCAGTGGAGTTGAGGGGATTCAGTGAGGCCATGCATGTGAGCACTCACAGTGTGTTTGGAGGACAGCCATGCTCAGGACATGTTCTCTGAATGAGCAGATTAATGTCCACTCTGGGCCGGTACTCAGCAGGCTTTGAGCTCTCCTGCCAAGCACGAGCTGGGTGGTGAACAAACTAGAATGTGCACCATGGGGCACTCCAGTGGAGAAGGAACCTCTTCTTTCCCTGGTGCCTTCATTTTATATCAGGAAATGGAAACCACAGCTGAAAACTGGTTCATTTCAGTTTGACTCCCTGCTGAGAATTTGCATTTAGACCCCAGATGCTGTTGTTGTTAGGTGCCATCTAGTCTACTCTGACTCATAGCGACTCTGTGTACAACAGAACTAAACACTGCCCGGTCCTGTGTCATCCTCACAATCTTTGCTATGCTTGAGCCCATCATTGTAGTCACTGTGTCAATCCATCTTATTGAGGGTCTTCCCCTTTTTTGTTGACCCTCTACTTTATCAAGCAAGATATCCTTCTCCAGGGAATGGTCCCTTCTAACAGCATGATCAAAGTAGGTGAGATGAAGTCTGGCCATTCTCACTTCCAAAGAGCATTCTGGCTGCACTTCTTCTAGCACAGACATGTTCACTCTTCTGGCAGCCCATGGAACTTTCAGTATTCTTCACCAACACCACAACTCCATAGCATCAATTCTTCCTTATACATTGTCCAGCTTCTACACACATACGAGGTAATTGAAAATACCATGGCTTGGATTAGGTGCACCTTAGTCTTCAAAGAGATATCTTTGCTCTTCAGCACTTGAAAGAGGTCTTTTGCAGCAAAGTTGCCCAGTGCAGCAAAATTTTACTTGTGTGTGATATTAATGATATTGTTTGATAATTTCCACATTCTGTTGGATCACCTTTCTTTGGATAAGGGCATACTTATTGATCTCTTCCAGTTGGTTGGCCAGGTATCTGTCTTCTGAATTTTCCGGGATAAATGAATACATGTCCCCAGTGATGCATCTGTTTATTTAAATATTTCAATGGATATTTCAATTCCTGGAGCCTTGTTTTTCACCAATTCCCTCAGTGACACTTAGGCTTCTTCCTTCAACACCATTGATTCTTGATCATGTTACCTCCTGAAATAGCGGAGCACTGACCAATTCTTTTTGGTACAGTGACTTTGTATTCCTTCCATCTTCTTTTGATGTTTCTTGCATCATTCAATATTTTGCCAATAGAATGTTTCAGTATTGCAACTCAAGGCTTGGTTTTTTTTTATTCAGTTATTTCAGCTTGAAAAATGCTGAGTGTTTTCTTCCTTTTTGGTTTTCTAACTCCAGATCTTTGCACATTTCATTATACTACTTTATTTTGTCTTCTCGACCCACCCTTTGAAATCTTCAATTCAGCCCTTGTACTTCATCATTTCTTCCATTTGCTTTAACTATTCTCCATTCAAGAGCAAGTTTCTGAGTCTATTCTGACATCCATTTTGGTCCTTTCTTTTTTTCTTGTCTTTTTAATTATCTTTTGCTTTCTTCATGTATGATGAAACACAACTCATCTTGTCTTCAGTCAATGGTGTTCAATGTGTCAAAACTATTCTTCTGATGGTCTCTAAATTCAGGTGGGATATAATCAAGGTCATATTTTTGCTCTCATGGACTTGTTTTAATTGTCTTCAGCTTCAACTTACATTTGAGCAATTGATGGTCTGTTTTACAGTCAACTCCTGGTCTTGTTTTGACTGATGATATTAAGCTTCTCCATTACCTCTTTCCACAGATGTAGTTGATCTGATTCCTGTGTATTCTATCTGGTGAGGTCTACATGTGTATCTGCCATTTATGTTGTCGAATAAAGGTATTTTCAGTGACTAAGTCCTTTGTCTTGCAAAATTCTATCATGCAATCTCTGGTGTTCCTATCACCAAAGCTGTGTTTTCCAACTACTGATACTTCTTTGTTTCCAACTTTTGCATTCCAATCTCCAGCAATAATTAATACTTCTTGATTGAATGTTTGGTCAATTTCAAATTGCAGAAGTTGGTAAAAATCTTCAATTTCTTTATCTTTGGCTTTAGTGGTTGGTACATAAACTTAAATAGTAGTTGTATTAACTCATCTTCCTTGTAGGTGCATGGATATTCTCCTATCATTGATAGCATTGTGTTTCAGGCTAGATCTTAAAACATTCTTTATGACAAAGAATGCAATACCATTCCTCTTCAATTTGTCATTCCCTGCATAGTAGATCACATGGTTGTCTGATTCAAAATGGCCAATACCAGTCCATTTCAGCTCACTGATGCCTAGGATATCAATCTTTATGTGCTTCATTTTTGACAACTTCCAATTTTCCTAGATTCATACTTTGTATATTCCATGTTCTGATTAGTAATGAATGTTTGCAGCTGTTTCTTCCCATCTGGAATCATGCCATATTAGCAAATAGAGGTCCTAAAAGCATTACTCTATCCATGACATTAAGGTCGACTCTACTCTGAGGAGGCAGCTCTTCACTTGTCATATTTTGAGTGCCTTCTGATCAGAAGGGCTCTTGTTCCAGCACTATATCAGACAATGTTTCGGTGCTATTCATAAAGTTTTCCAGTAATATATCACACAATGTTTCACTGCTATTACTAAGGTTTTCACTAGCCAACTTCTTCAAAAGTGTATGGCCCTGTCCTTCTTCCCAGTCTGTCTTAGTCTGGAAGCTCCACTGAAACCTGTCCACCATGGGTGACCCTGCTGATACTTGAAACATGAGTGGCATAGCCTTCAGCCTGCAGCAACACACAAGCCAGAACAGTACAAAAACAGACAGATGAGTGGTGGACCGCAGATATATTCAATCCAAATCTACATTTTCACGAAATCCTCTGGTGATTCTTGAGTATCACAAGAATAACATACACTTGCCTTAAAGGAAGGAGCCCTGATGAGATGCAGTGGTCAAACGCTCCACTGCTGACATAACGGTTAGCAGTTTGAACCCACCAGCTTCTCTGCAGGAGAAAGATGAGGCAGTCTGCTTTTGTAAAGACTGACAGCCTTGGAAACCCTAGGAGGCAGTTCTACTCTGTCCTCTAGGGGTACTATGAGTCGGAATCGACTCTA
>NW_006921656.1:8345324-8348379 GCF_000298275.1 Orycteropus afer afer | reverse complement strand
AGATGCCCCATTGGAGGCACTCACTCAGTTATGCCAAGAGATTTGGAGGACAGCTACCTGGCCAACTGACTGGAAGAGATCCATATTTGTGCCCATCTTTTTGTCTAGTAGTTAATAAGTCACAGAATATGGCACCTTCAAGCATGCTGTCCTTGAAAGCTCAAAAAACTTCTGCAAAATACATGGGGTGGACTGAGTTCCATCCATTGCCTTCGAGTCTTACCAGATGCTCGTTAACCCACCCAAACTGCAGGAAAAGACAGCTGGTCCATGGAGGGAGGAGGCATTTTCCTCGCTCTGCCACTGGCAGCAAAGGAGGAGGCGAGGTCTCAGCTGCAGAGGGAAGCTGCCTGGAGGGCAAAACGGACATTGGAAGGAAGGCAGAAAACTTCAGGAAATGAGCAGAAACACTGCTCACCCTGCACCTGGGCTCACATTTCCTCCCCACTTCCTGTCCTGAAATTTCCTTATTTTTCAAGTCACTTTAAGTCAAAAACCTACAATGTTGTGTGGCGTACATTTCTTCTTGACAGATGTCTGCAGTTTCTATGTTTCCAGTAATAAGAACATAGGGTTTTGGTTTCGATTTTTAAAACGCATTCGGGAAACAAACTACTTATAAAAAGGAAGTCGTTTCTATTAACAAGTTGACTCAGGACCTTTGAATTTGAAGGCACATCTAAGGCCAGGGCTGGCTGCCAATGACATCGAAATCCCTGATTGCAGGGAACTGACATCACTGTTACCTTTAGGACATGTTCTAGAATACTGAAAGGAAGGACACAGTCTCCACCAAGCACTTTCCTGAAATTAGCCACAAGCAAGTACTCCCTTTGAAGCTAAAGTCTGGAGAGAATCCATTCAGCTTAGGATCAAGTGAGATCAGATGGTGAGAAGGAAGGATGAGCAGAGGGTCTGCATGGGATCCATTGCCCGTGGGTCTGAGGAACAACAGGGAGAAAACTTGTCCTAGAAGAAGAGAAACTGTGAGCACACACATTTGGTTTTAGACAAAGGTCCAGTTTTGGAGAGGAGCAGTAACTATGTTAGAGGTTTGTCACCAAGAATGTCTATAGAACCCCCAGTCCAGGCCAATGTCTTTCTGTCTATACCCCACCCCATCCAGCTGTATGTCTTCCTGTCTATAGACATCCCCATCCAGCCCTATGTCTTCCTGTCTATAGATGCCCCCATCTAGCCCTATGTCTTTCTGAGTATAGACCCCCCCAGTCCGGCCCTATGTCTTCCTGTCTATTGACCTCCCTGTCCAGCCCTATGTCTTCCTGTCTATAGACTTTCCTGTCCGGCCCTATGTCTTCCTGTCTATGGACCCGCATCTGGCCTTATGTCTTCCTGCCTGAGTTTAGGGTCAGATGGCTACTATGCCAACATTCTCTGAGATGCTGGAAGCACAAAACAGTCGTGCTTTCAGGTCTGGGTGGTAGGTACAACAATGGGCTGGAGGGATTGCCTGTACTTGAGCAGAGAGAGCTTACTGGCTTTGTTGAGCACCATGGAGATAGGAGCTAGCAGCCTCCACCTGGCCATTGATGCTTCCAGTGATGAGGTCCTAGACATCAGGAAGCCAAACCATAGCTAGAGAGGCAACTGAGAGGACCATGCTTATGAGCAAGTAGGTCATCCTGCCTTTCCCCAGACTTCCAGAAGCATCCTTGGTCAGGGAGGAGGTTGGAAAGTCTTTACTCTGTGGTCTCTTTTACCCTCTAGCTGGAGAATTCTCAAGTTAAATACAGGTTAAAAATGTAAGGATACTCTGTCCACTGTCAAGAATATTAGGCACCGTTTATTACATTCTTTTTCTGTCTAGACCCTACTTCCTAAGGGAAACTCATCCTCCCACCCCGTTAAGCTGCTGGTCCCCAGCTTCTGTCCTTTCTGGGCAAAGGGGGAGAATAAGATCCAGGTGCTGGACAGGGCCATATCCCTTGACACAGGAAGTGACAAGGAGGCTCATCATTTATAGATTTTGTTTTTCTATGAAATGCAACATATTGATGCTAGGAAATAAATGGTCTTAATGTTTATGGGATCATGGCCCATAAGAATACAGGTGTGGGATGTGCAGAAGGCATCTTTTCTACTAAGGTCACAGAGCACCAGACACAGGCAAAATGCTGTAAGAGAGACAGCAGTGGGTGGTATCATGTGAGCCCTGGGCACGGGTGTGTCTCTAGCCAGTCTCTACCTTGGAAGTCCTTCTATTTCAAGACTATACTCCTCTTTTCCATTTCTCCCTTTCTTCCTTCCCTCCATCTCTACCCATTCATCTTTCTTTCATTTCCTTTCCTTTCTTTCTTCCTCTCTCTGCCCCTCCCCTCCCTTCTTCCCTTTATTTCTCTCTCCCTTCCTTCCTAACTTAACTGACTCCATCTTGATGGAGTTCTTTTTAATTGAGAAGTATGTGCTTGGCAGTGGCAGACCCTTTAATGTGGGTTTAGCTGAGCCAAGGTGGGTGTACAGTGTGAGAAGCCCTTTGTTGCAGCACAGAGGCTGGCATTTCTGTTATGCAATAGTAACAGAGCTGTCAGTAAATTGTTTCAACATGTGTGCAGTGAATTACTTGATGTGGCTCTTCTAGCCATTGTCCTCCATTCTGTGATGTATTGTAAATCCTATTATCCATGCCTGTTTGGGGTGGTGTGGTAGTTAAGGTCAGATATCAACTTGGCTGGGCAGCTGGTAGTAGTTGTTCCCTATAATGACTGGCAATCAGCTTTGTGATGGGATTTGCCTTGAGCTGCTGATTGTTAAAACCATCCACTTACATTATGTCTGTTGGGGCAACACAGGTGGAATGCATTGGAATGTATCTTGAGTCCTGCCTTGCTGAAGGGTATAATTCAAATCACCACCCTTAGCTTCCTTGAGGGTATACCTACGAATCTCCTGGAAAGGTTTGCCCTCCTCTTGCTCCAGTTTTGTGTTTTGGCTCATTCTCACCTCACCCCTGGATTTGGGACAGCAGCCATCATCTGATCTGCTGATCGAGGTTCATTAAATCCTGAGAATTGAGAGGATCCCCCAGACCCACTCA
>NW_006921656.1:8342428-8345124 GCF_000298275.1 Orycteropus afer afer | reverse complement strand
TGGGACATCTTTAACCTCCACCTCATGGGGACTGGCCTTGTGCTGATCTTTCTGAGAGAAATTGTTCAAGCAGCTGTGTCTTAAACCTCAGACCTTAAACCTGACACTGGCACTTAGAGGATTTAGTAGAAAGTGTCAAGAGGTTAGAAAGAGTTTCCCAGGGCTTTGAATTGGTTGTTCCCAGTTCACTACAGCCGATGAAGAAAACCAAAGGGACTCAAATTTGTAAAATGCAGGTGAACCAGAGTGATAACCAGAATGGGAAAAATTATGGGTTGATGCTTTGCTAGCAACTTAATCTCCCTCTTAGAAAAGAAGGCTGTGTGTGTATTGCCCAGCAACAAAATCTCTTGACAAGCGGAGTCAGAAACAATGGTGCCCCATTCAAAGATGGCAGCCCACTGCACTGCTTTGAATGTGTGTGGCTCTCCACAGTCCTGGCACTCATCCAGTCTCCTACCTCAGGCTCCTATAAGGGTTCACTATGCCTCTTCTGAGTCTTCCATCCCAAAGATTTGACCCATCATTTTTCCTGTTCTGCCAATTCATCCCAATTTTTTAAAAATTGAGTCTGTTCCTATTTCACCTCATTAGTCATGGCTGAACTGGGAGGAACCAGTTCGAAGCTCTAATGTTCCCTTCCTCTTACAGTCTCTGCTAATGCACTGCAGTAGAAGGGCCACCTCCCCTCCAAGCTGACCCTTTTGGAAAAAGGGAGGAAATGGTAGGCATTTTGTTTAAAGGCGTTCTCTGCCCATGGGCAGCTGCCAAAGATCACTGAGAACAGATTTATGAGGCTTGTGAATTTGCAAAAGCTCAGTTCCTTCATCCAATAAAGCTAGTGAGGCTGGGAAATACACCTGGAAAGACTGTGGACCACGAGTTGGAAAATTGGGGAAGCTGGACAGCTCGTAAACCAAAACCAGTTGCTGTCCAACCAACTCCAACTCATGGTGATCCCATGTGTGCCAGAGTAGAACAAAATGGCTGATTTTTCAGAAGTAGATTGCCAGGCCTTTCTTCAGAGGCATCTCTGGATGGACTAGAAAGCTCATCTCTTTGAATAACCCATCTGTCATGTGTACTACCCTGAGAGACTTCCCTCATACACCTCCAGAAATAGAGTCTCCTGTACACTGCATACTCCTCTTTACAGCCTGGGGAGTGGGACACAGATCCCCTCTGCCTTGCTACTTCCCCAGGTGCCAAATGGAAACCACTTAACTGAGGACTATGGGAATGGACAGAGCTTTAAGACCCATTAACAAGCAACAGAACTTCAAGGGTATATCCTGCTTTAGGGAGTCTGATTCAAAAAGCTCTTGTCTTTGGTTACCAACCAAAGTTTCCAGAAATCCAATCAACCAACAGATGACCAAGGCTTTAGGGGAGCTGTATATCAGGAGAGACCCAAGGCTGGAAAATGCAGGTCTGTGGTTGCACAATTTCCAGGCCTCAGAGATAGCAGGAAGCAGGCTGCTAAGTAATTTCAGGCCCAGGTGTGGGTCCTCCCGAGTCAGTCTCAGATGAGGTCATGGAGACCAGTGGACCAAAGAAAGACTTTCAAAGAACGGAGCTGGGCTGGGCTGGTTAACTGACCAGGAAGTTCCCTGAACTGCTGGAACAATTGATTTTACCTACACTGCCCCACGAGTTGCCTGCACAAATATGTCATTCCCCTCCCTTCCTTTTTACAAAGGCCCTGACCTTATTCTTTTCCTGTTTTCTCTCTGCCATTATATCCTGGTTGTGTCAAGAGGGGTTAACATTATTATTAAGTTCACAGGTTGATGAGGTTGTTGTTAGGTGCCATCAATATGGCTCTGACTTACGGTGACCTTATATATAACAGAGTGAAACACTGCCTGGTTGATAGACCATACGAAAACACACCTGAATAGAACTAAGAGGCATTGAATCATGAGATCTAGTTTTGAAACTGGATGCGATAACTAAAAGCATGTGTGGGTTTTCCCTCTTTGGGGGGGAAGTGTTACTTCACTGACATATGGGATTGTTTCCATGGCTAAGAAAGGATTGTTTCTAGAACTTATGGAAAGAAAACTCTAGGTATGTGTAAGGAAGCCAAGCGGAGGGGTGCTCAGGCACTGGGGTGGGGGGAGGTCAGCACTTGCCCAGTGGGTCTCCTGAAGGAGCACATCCCTGGATCTGTGCTGTGTCTTCCTCCCCCGGCGTTCTCTTCTGGCCGTCTGGAGGCACTCCCAGGGAGCAATCACTAACAGGGCTTCCAGTTCATTCTAGTTTGACCCCTGCTGAGAATCTGCATTTCCACCCCCCATATATAGAACCAGAGTCCACGTTCTAACAAGCTCTCCAGATTACACTCCTAGATTCCCCAGAAGATGCTTGTATAAACATAAGCATTTTTTGGGAATCCTGTTAAAATGTAGATTTTGACTCTGTATATCTGGGTGGAAATGCAAATTCTCAGCAGGAGGCAAACCACTTGGCAGCCCTGGTCATGAAATGTGAATTGTGTAATCTTGGTGATTCTGCATATGCGGTAAATACTCTAATATTTGTACTTAAAACTGGGATTGCACCATGCAAAGATGAATGGTAAAATTCATGTGTGTGTATATATCTTGCTCCAGCACTAGTAGCAAAGTTCAACAAGACAGAAAATAACAAATGCTGGCGAGGTTGTGGAGAGATTGGGACTCTCATACACTGCT
>NW_006921656.1:8336630-8341483 GCF_000298275.1 Orycteropus afer afer | reverse complement strand
AAAGGGAAAACTTTATATTTTTAGACCTTCAGTATTTTTTCTGGTTTTTTGAATAAGTGGCCCCATCTTGCACTGGGTTCCACAAATTGTGCAGCAAGTCTGTGTGGCTGCATTCAGCTGGGTCTTGACTAGTGTTGACATATGTAAGATGGCATTCATTCACACGGCTGGGCCTCAACAAAGGAGGCTGGGGTGGCTGGAGGCCCTTTTCTCTCTATGTGACTCTCATCATTCACAGTCCAGCTCAAGCTTCTTTGCATGGTTTCATCCCAAGGGAGTCCATGGCTAACGTGCTCGGCTGCTAAATGAAAGGTTGCTGGTTGAAGTCCACATAGAGAGATGCCTTGGAAAAAAGGTCGGTGACTTACTTCTGAGAAGTCAGCCATTGATAACCCTGTGGGTGCAGCTCTATTCTGATGCCCGTGGGACCTCCATGAGTTGGAATCTACTTGATGGTAGTTGTATTTATTTATTAATTTTTAATTGCAAAAGGATGACAGTTCAGTCATGCACTTTGTAATGTCTGTTCAGGCAACATCCAACTGCATATATATCTGTGGTCCCAACCCCTACAAAGCCTATTATAAAAATTCAAGGTACATACAATAATTCACAAAAACAATTAGGTGCTACTTTGCAATACTTGTCAAAATGTTATTATTATTATTATAACAGTATTATTATGCTAAAGATGTTTTAGTGTATCTGAAAGTGTTTTTAATGCATAGAAAGGCACACTATATACTAAGACAAACACTTGACTAACTGACATTGGACATGAACTGTACCCAACTGTTCCAACTGATGTGCAAAATCAGCTTAAAGACAGGTTAAAGAACGGAAGTAATCCAAAGACTGCCTGTATATAATGTGGTATACACACCATGTCCAGATCACATAATGTCCTATTTCACAGAACGTATTGTGGGTATTACACAGTGCATCCCTGTAGAAGCCAAAGAAGCTTTTAAGGTGTAGGTTGAAAGTCACAGGTTCTCACCTCCAGTGCAGAGGCACAGGCCAGATTTCCGAGAGGAGATACAGACTTATCTCTTAAGGGAGAAGCAGCGTGTGGGAGCAGGTATGGGAGGAACTCTGCTTGCATACTGCAGACCATCTATCCAGAGGTCCCGCCTGTGACTGGGGTTAGGCTAATCACCACGCCTCACCTTCTGCAGCAGACAGAAGGTGGTCCCCAGATGGGCACATGACCCAAGCAAAGCCATTCAGAGTCCTTCCTTAGTCCCTGCATCTGGACTCTGGACAAGGGGGGCTTTCTCTTTTGTTTAGACTGCTGTTGTATGAATTTAGCCTTGGGACACTCCTGCTATGTGGAGGGAACCCACCTGAGGCTGAATCAGTGCATCAAAAGGAACAGCCAGAGAAACAAAGCCCGGCTGTCATCTTGGGAGCACCTGGATGCACCTGTTCATGTAATCATCATGACCCTTAACTTCCCTTTGTGTGAGTCATACTCCTTTTATGCTTAGGTCACCTTGAATTGGGCTCTATCATTAGCAAACCCACACCATCTTCAGTAATACATCCCAGCACTGCAGACAGACTACATTCATTATTTTATATCATTCTCTCATGACTGTAACCCATCTAGTTGCTAAAGCCAAAAACTTAGGAATCACTGCCATTTCTTGCCTTTCTCTCAGACCTTAAATCCAGTCCATCAAGTCTTTTGGATGCTATTCCAAAGTCCAAACTCACCTGCTTCTGCCTGTCCTCTATCCATCATCTAAGCCAATGTCATCTTTTGACCTCAATCACTACACACTGGGCTTAGGTATAGCAAGAATTGTGAGCATGGCCCACAACCAGGCAGTGTTTTATTCTGTTGCACCTACGGTCACTATGAGTCAGAGTTGACTCTATGGCACCTAACAACAACAACTGAAATAGAATCCTAACATGTCCTTCTGTTCCTGCTTTTCCCTCCTTACAACATATTCCTCACAGCAGGAAAAAAAAAAAAAAAACTCACTGCTGTCGAATCAGTTCTGACTCATAGCGACCCCTCTTTGGGTTTCCAAGGCAGTATCACTACGGAAGTAGATTGCCCAGTCTTCCTTCTGAGGAGTGGTAGCTGGATTTGAACCACCAGCCTTCAGGTTAGCAGTCAAATGCCTTAGGCACTGTGCCACCAGAGCTCCCTCTACACAGCAGAGTGAAATTTAAAATACCGTTAGATCATGTTGCTGTTATTAGTTGTTTGTATCCACACAAGATCGGATGGGACCATGGGATCCATAACATTTTCTTTGGCTGATTTTCTGGAAGTAGATCCCCAGGACTTTCTTCTTAATGTGTCTTAATCTCCACTGAAGCCTGTTCAGCATCACAGCAACACCCAAGCCTCCGCTGACAGAAGGGTAGTAGCTGCACTTGAGATGGACTGGCTGGGAATTGAACCCTGATCTCCCACATGGAAGGCGAGAATTCTACCACTCACTAATCCCAAACCCTCCTATGGCTTTACATTGTTTTAGATTAAAATCCAAACCATTCAGCTCTACCTACAAATCCTCTATGACCTGACTCCTATCTATCTCTCCAAACTCATCCCTCTGTCTCTACAAACCAGCCTCATTGTCTTGTTGTCCCTTGAACACTCGTGATGTTTATGTTCATAAGTCTCTCCCCCTCAACTTACTCCCACCACAGATTTCCAAATTGCTGGACCTGCTCACCATTAAGGTCCAGCTCAAGTGTTTCCTTTGCAGTGAGATCTTCCAGGAAGGTCCTGTATCCCCTAAAGAGCCTCTTCCCCACTCTCTACCCTGCTATACCAGCTAATTTCTGCAATAGCATTTACTAGTCTGTGAAATTACCTTACGTATTCACTTATCATCTGTTGAGGCGTGCTCGTTTTTCTCTTGTCTGTCTTCTTCTATTAAAATATAAGGTCCATGAGGGTAGATACTATCTCCAGGACCTGACACAATTGTCTAGGCACTCAACAAAAGATGACAACAAAAAAACAGGTAGCAAATATAACCCACCTATGCTGAACCCTATTCATCCTGGGAGTGGTGAAGCTGGCATTGACAGCAAGCTTTGCATGCTTCCCAGATTCAACCCTTTGCTGCTTAGCATGTCCCTCACACTAGTTTCCTAGGGCTGCCATGACAAGTTACACACACTGGGTAGTTTCAAACAACTTCACTCTGTCCTGGTTCTGGAGGCGAGGAGTTTGAATCCAGGACATCAGCAGGGCCATGCTCTTGGAAACCTCCAGAATACCTGTTCTTGTCTTCTCCAGCTTCTTACAACATCTTGCCTTCCTTGGCTTGTGGCACCATCGCTCCAGTCTCTGCCTCCATTGTCACATGGCCATTTTCCCTCTCTCTCTGTGTTTCTTTCTCTCTTTTTTATAAGGACACCAGTCATATTGGATTGAGGCCCCACCTAATGACCTCATGGTAACTAATACATTTGCAAAGACACTATTTCCAAACAGGGTCATATTCCTTTTTGGGTACAAAGTAGCTCAGGTTGTTGTTAATAATGGAGTCAACAGCACCCTCTTATAAAGATTATTTATCTAGGAGTTATTTTAAAGTGTTTTCATTGATCAAGAATCATTTAAAGTGAGTCGGTGAGACCATGTGACAATCAAATGAAGTCTTGGCTCATCCCCACTGCATTCTTTGGCTGAATGCAGGTGAGAATAATTTCCAAGCAAGGCTGAAAAAGTAAAAGAGTTAACAAAAGCACTCTACACTCTCCTGGTGAGTAAAAACAAGCGTCTCTGAATACTGGTGGAAGTATTTAGGTTCTGTTTTGATATCCACAGGCTTTGTTTTACCATCAGGTAAGTTCCTTCCTTCTCTCCATTGGGAAGGGGTGTAGGGGTGGACAGGGACTCCCCTTGAAAGCTTGGGGTAGTTGACCGAGTTTGTCCTAAGGTGCCCTTTCCTCATCTTTATGAGGCTCACTCCCTCACCTTGCTCAGATTTTTGTTCTAATCCTCTTTGAAGAGGCCTTGACCCACCATTGATTGCTTCCCACCTCACTTCCTGTGCCCTGAGTCAGCTCTATTCTTCCTTAATGCACTTATCACTTCTTGCCATATTCATCTGTTTACATTTCTATGTCTGCATCTTCCTGCCATCAAAGATTTTATTTTATTTACCCATGTAGCCCTAGGCTTAGAATGATGGATGAGTAGCATACAGTAGAAATTCAATCTATGTTTGTTGAATTAAAAACATTATTGGATCCTTTCAATTACGATGTAGGGCATACTAATGATGATTGAGGGAATGAGAAGACAAAACACACAAACAACCAAACCAGTTGCCTTGAGTCGATTCCTACTAGAACTGCCATTTATTGAATCCCCACAATGGCCAAGGCTCTTTCCTCTCTTCATTAACTCTTTTGTCCTCCTGCGGTTAAAAAGCCAGGTGGTGCAAACAGTTTGCACTTGAGTACTTAACCTAAAGGTTGGTGATTCAAATCCTCCCAGTGGTACCACAAAAGGAAGGTGTGGTGATGTACCTTTTTCAAAGATTGCAGGGAAGAAAACTCTACGGAGCAGTTCTGCTCTGGGGTCATCATGAGTCAGAACCAACTTGATGGCAATGAGTTTGTTTATTTGTTTGTTTTGGTTAGTTAGAGAGTTATAATAATGCCCATTGCTCTTATGAGGAAACTTAAGGGTTGGAGAAGTTCATAATATGTTCATTGACACATAACTAGAAAAGGTTGAAGCCAAGATGGAAATTCAGTTCTGTTTGACTGTAAAGGCCATGCTCTTTTGTTGTTGTTGTTGTTGTTTGCCGTCAAGTCGTACCCGACTCATAGCGACCCCTCCTTGGGTTTCCGAGGCAGTATCATTA
>NW_006921656.1:8335381-8336331 GCF_000298275.1 Orycteropus afer afer | reverse complement strand
TATTTTTTTTATTGCTCAAAATGTTTTTGATTTGTTCTTTTCTACTATTTCTTTGCATTACTACTGTTATTTCCAGAATTCTTCTCTATGGAACAATTCCCCTAGTGGGTAAAACTCATTTAACTTGAGATTTTATTTCTCTAAGTTGGAAAGCTGGACTCATTGATTGAGTTGTAAATCTTGAAATATCAATAACAAGACAAAGCCATTGAATAAATTACCTCTGGGGATTGTCATCCCCCTCCTTCCCCCCGTGTATAAGGTATATGGGCTGCCATGTAAAGAGGGAGAGCAGTCATCAGAGGTTATTCTAGGACACTTAGCAACAGTCTGCTCTGTAAAACCTTTATACAACGTCTTTCTCTCTGTTGAGCTTGGACTGGAATGTCCTGAATTCTATGCTATGGTGGACATGTTCTAGTGTCAAAAGCTTTGTGGTCTATCTTTAAATTTCTTTAGAACCCCAAAGGTCCATGAGTATTTAAAAGAATGGTGAGAAATTGAAATGACTCAGGGTTCCTGGTAGCTGGACCATTTTTCCATTTTACTTTTATGCCCATTAGATGTTACCCTTGAAGTTGCTATGGGCCATTTAAGACAGAATATCAGAATGTGGTCTGAAACCTTTCCTCCACACTCATTCCAGAATGATCTTCCCAAAATGTATGTCAGATCATTGCACTTGCCTCCTGAGAAACTTCCATCATCTCTTGTCTACAGAACATATTGTCTCCTTAAATGTTTTAAGTATCTTCAAGATCTGGCCCCAGGCTTCCTTGGACCTCATTTTTTTTTTTTTTTTCCTAACACATGACATGCACTTCAGCCATATCAAATACTAACCCTACCCTACACATGCCACACATGCAAGTAAAATTATGCAACAGATCTTGGCTGAAAGCAAAGAATACCAGAAAGATGTTTACCTGTGTTTTATTGCCTATGCAAAG
>NW_006921656.1:8317911-8334766 GCF_000298275.1 Orycteropus afer afer | reverse complement strand
AGAGCCCTCACAACTGGACCAGTTAGCAACATCATGATAAATGGAGAAAATATTGAAGTTGTCAAGGATTTCATACACCCATGGAATCTGTAGTCAAGAAATCAGATGATGTATTGTATTGGGCAAATATGCTGCAAAACACCTCTTTAAAGTGTTAAAGAGCAAAGATTTCAGTTTGAAGACTAAGATGCACTTGATCCAAGCCATGATCTTTGCAGTAGCCTCATATGCATGTGAAAGCTGGACAATGAATAAGGAAGACTGTGGAAGAATCGATGGATTTAAACTGTGGTGTTGGCACGAATATTGAATATACCATGGACTGCCACTCCTCAGAAGGAAGATAGGGCAATCTACTTCCATAGTGATACTGCCTCGGAAACCCAAGGAGGGGGGTCATTATGAGTCGGGTCTGACTCACTGGCACATGACAACAACAGCCAGAAGAACAAACAATATGTCTTGTGCTTCGTAAAGTAGATGGTCAGTGAAAAAGAGAAAGAGCCTCAAAAAGATGGTTTGACACAGTGGGTGCAATATTGTGCTCAAGCAACAATTGTGACAATGGTGCTGGACCGGGTAGTGTCTTGTTCTGTTGTCCATGAGGTCACTATGAGTCAACACCAACTGGACAGCACCACCACCAACAACAATACACTCCACATCCCTTCCTACCTCCATGCCTTTGCTCGTGCTTTTATTTCCCACCCTTCTCACCATATAACAATCTTGCTTATTTTTCAAGGTCCCACTCAGAAGATAGCTCCTCCGTGAAACCTTGTCTGACAACTCCAGGGATAGCTCATTGCTTCTTCTGGGCTCCAACAGCATGATCCTTGAACTGCAGTGTAGCCTGTTTTCCATCTTACCTTATAGTGGCAACATCTGTGGCTTATCTGTTTTCCTTTCTAGATTACCATCTCCACGTGAACGCTCTGTCTTATTCATCGCTGATTACACCAGTCGGGGTTTGTTAATAGCAAGCAAAAGAAGCTGACTCTGGCCAAATTAAGTATACAGTTCAATGGAAGGCTATGGGGTCATTCACGGCATTTGAATTTGCATTTCTGTAAGGACAAATGCTATTGAGCATCTTTCTCATGCTTATTTTTCATCTGTATATCAGCATCAGCAGGGTGTCTGTTCATATCTTTTGCCCATTTTATAATTGCATTGTTTTCTTATTTTTGAATTGTAAGAGCTCTTTCTGTATTCTGGATATAAGTCCTTTATCAAGTATGCAGTTTGTACATATTTTCTCCCAGTCTATGGCTTATTTCCCTTTTCATTCTTTTAACAGTGTCTTTCACAGAGAAAAAGTCTTTAATAAAGTCCAAATTATTTTTTTTCTTTCATGGGTCATGCATTCAGGGTTGTATCTAAAAACTCATCATCAAATCCAAGGTTGTGCGGAGTTTCTCCTATGGCTTCTAGAAGTTTCATAATTTTGCATTTAAATCTATGATTCCTTTTGAGTTGATTGGAATTTTTATTATTAAGCTATAACATTTAGATCTAAAAACCTCATGGAATTGATTTTTATGTAGGGGACACTACAGTCAGAATTCATTTTTTTTCCACATGAATTTCAGTTGATGCAGCACTATTTATTGGAAAGACTGTCTATTTCTTACTACACAGAAGTGTCACCTTTGTCATAAATGAAGTGTCCTTATTTGACTGGGTCTATTTCTGGACTCTGTTCTACTCTACTGATCTGTCTGTCCTCACACCAGTGCCACAATGCCTTAATTAATGCAGCTTTATAAGAAGTCTTTATATCGGGTTGTGTAAATCCTCCAACTTTGTTCTTTAAGATTATCTTGGCTATTTTTTGGCTTTTTGCATTTCCGTATTTCAAGCAACTGAGCTTGAAATTTCCATAAAGATATTTAGGAATTCTGATTGGGTTTCTGAGGCTGTAAATCCTTATGGAACCAGATTGCCCACCTTCCTTCTGTGGAGCAGCTGGTGGGCTTGAACTAATGACCTTCTTGTTAGCAGCCAAATGCCTTATCCAGTATGCCATAAGAGCTCCTTGATTAGAATAGCATCACATCTATAGATATATTGTTGATAATATAATACTAAAGCTTACCAATGCCCATCAACCTATGAACATGATATAAATGGTATGTGAGGCAGTTCACCTAATCAAAGGGAATGTTGAAGGTCCAGGCCTCAGAAGGCAGCCAGGTGCTGGGAGGGTAGTTGTTGTTGGTGTGTGATTTTGAATCAATTCTGACCCATAGGAACACTATAGGACACAGTATAATTATCCCATAGAGTTTTCTAGGCTGTAACCTTTATGAGAGTAGATTGCCAAATCTTTTCTCCTATGGAGTGGCTGCTAGGTTTCAACCACTGGCCTTTCAGTTGGCAGCTAAGTCCTTTAATCGTTGCACCACCAGTGTGATTATAAGTGACCATTCCAACCAGGACTCTGGGAGAGTGAAAAAGGGTGCTATTAATAATTGTGTTAGGACAACAGACATAAATTAGAGTGAGTGGCCACCTAGGAGAGTCCTTGGGATTTCCTGCTAGGAAGCACCAGCTCCAACTGTTTCTCAGGCTTTGGCCTCTCCTCTCAAGTTTTAAACTATAGGGAGCAAGAATAAAATGCAGAACTTGGGTCACATGTCCACACATTGGCCAGAAGATGGTAGGAAAACTTTACTGATCGTGTCTCCAGGACCTCAGGAGCAGAGAAAGATAAACCCCATAAAGTCAAGATCTTATCATCTATAAAAAACAAGTGCTAAACAGGCAACATAGACAATGTAGGTCAAGATAGGGAGAAGGAGGACACAGCCTGAAGAAGGAAACCCATGCCCATGAATGGTACAATTTCTGCGCCCGGTAAATAGGTGCATGTTCTGTAATGTATATTTACACCAAAATTACAATTAAAATAAATACATTAAAATGAAATAAAAGAAACAAGCAACACAATGAATGCCCACTACTCCGAAGGAGGCAGATAAGGAACAAGTGAGACCCATGTGGCTTATCTCCCTGCGGACAAAATGGATACTGGAAGTTCCTCCTCTGGAGTATCATGTGGTGAAATAAAGTAGGATTGAGGAGACCTGGGTGGAAGTCCTGACTTTGCAGGTGGAGCAATCTCATGCAAGATACTTAACCTCTTTTAAACTCTGTCACTTTACTCTAATATCGGGATCAAGATGGCTGGCAGGAGTAGGGCTGTTCTGAACACAAAATGAATCAATGGATTTAAGTGCCTACTGGGGGTCAAGCACACAGTATATTCTCAATTACTCTCATTCCTTACCTACCCTGACCTTATTCTTTGCTCAAAAAGGAGTGGCTTTTCTTGCAGTGAAGAAAAGTTCAGTCTTTGGAGTTGGGCAAATCTGGGTTGGATTAGTGATGCTGACATGTATTGGCTGTGACCCTGGACACATTTTCTAATTCCTCCAAGCCTTCATTACTTTAAAAAGGAGGGGAACAGACATCCACCTCCAGCGTGTTTTGGGAGGCTCAGAGGAGATAGCTTGGTAAGGAGCTGGCGCCCTCACCAGCACCAGTAGGTGCTCAGAGAACACAGAGAAATTGGTTCATCAGAGCTGCTCAATGCTTCTGTGATAAAAAAGAACCCCTGCAGCAAAACGAGAATGTTCTCAAACCACAGAGCAGATAAGTGATTTGTCAGGAAGGCCAGCAGGCAGACCACGTGGGAACGTTCCAGTTCCCTCCAAGGGAGACAGCAGTGCTGGTGGTACTTGGACAACCTGCTCATCCCACCAGCAGCAGGAGAATGCCCCTCTCTTCCTGGTGCAATCCCAGAACCCACTGGACTTGTTCTTCCCACTCCCATTTTCTTCTAGTTGCTCTGTGGCTGGGGAGCTTGGGGCAACCACAGCAAACTTAGAAAGCTGGAATGGGAAGTGAGAGGTCTGAGTTTTATTTTCATATTTATTGACTTAAGAAACCACTATCAACCTCAGTTTTTGCATCTATAAGAGAAAATTGGGCTTTGGAACTCTGGCAAGCACCATGCGCAAGGTGCCAACTCCCACCTTGTCGCCAGTCATGGCACAAGCAATGAATGACTGGGGGCCCTTTCCCCTGCTGAGCCCAGAGGGGCTTCATAATCCACCTTGAAGCAGCCATTATCAATCAGCCAATGTAGATGATGAAAGAAATCTGGTTTTCAGTAGTGACTGGAGCCCTGTGGCACAATGGTTAATTGCTTGGATGTTAATCAAAAGGTCAGCAGTTTGAACCCACCAGCCACTCTGTGAGGGAAAACTGTGGCAGTCTGCTTCTATAAAGATTACAGCCTTGAGACCCTATGGGAGAGTTCTACTCTGTCCTACAGGGTTGCTGAGTCAGCATCAACTTGAAGGCAATGGGTTGGGCTTGGTTTTCCAATAGTGACATCTCTGGATGGTGCAAAAGCTAACGTTTTCAGCTGCTCAACAAAAGATTGGTGTCTCAGAAGAAAGGTTTGGTGATCTATTTCCAAAACATCAGTCACTGAAAACCCTTTGGAGCTCAGTTCTACTATAACACGCATGTGGTCATCATGAATCAGTGTCACTTGATGGCAAATGGTTACTGGTCCAATGGTGACTTTAATAGCTAACACTATTTGCACACTTACAGTATGGGTCACATGCTTTAACTTATTTAATCCTCACAACAGTCTTATCCCTCAGGCACTAGTATTAACCTCATATTATAGATGGGGAGAAGACAGTATTGAGTGGTTCCTGAGATTTGGATTGAGGGGAGAGCCCTTCTTCTCCTTCATCTTAGTCTTGATGGGAACAAAGAGATCCCTGCCAATGCCCCCGCCTTCTCAGGGGAGCCCATCTGCCTTGCCCCGACTCTCCAGCACCATGCACATGTGTCTCTGGTCCCACATGCATGGGTTCACCAGAGAGGAGGAATCATGGCAACACTGGTCAGAGTCATACACTGAGTGGGCCACTCTGATTTGGGGCCACGGGCACAGAAGCTAGCAGGTGCACATGCCCTGTAGCTCCTTCTCAACTTCTCAGACTCTGGGCACAGGCTCACTTCACCTCTCCCATCCCGCCACCCAATGCTCCCCTCCAGTCCAGTCAGTCAGGTGATATAGGATGTAGAAAGGGCAGGAGGCCCATCCCACCTACCTCTAAGCCTTTAACCATGTTATCCCATCTAGACTTTAATGGTGAATCCTGCACGTGGAGGAAGCCTGGGCACCTGCCTGGTCATGGGTAAAGCCAACACCTTGACTCACTTTGACTGGTGACCATGTGTGTGTCCTCATGCTCTCTGCCTAGTGGGGACAGCTCAGCTTTCAACCTGACACCCTTTACCTTGAGGCCTCTTATAATTCTGACCTGTCGTTCTGCCATCAATTTTTTTTTCCTGGAGGATACTGTAAACTTAAGTAATTTTAGTTCCTCCCTCTCAGTTTACATCTTGGTCTCTTATTGGCTCAGTTATTCTCTTCCTTTTCAGTACTTTGCTTCCTAGGAAGAGAATTCTACTGGCCCAGCACCAAGCTGTGGCTTGTCTCAGACAAGCTATCACAAAATTCTCTTTATGGTGCTAAATATAGCCAAGATACCCCTTCCTCCATCCCTGTCTATCCACACAGTTGGCTGGCAGATGGTAACTGATAATGACCAGAGGTGGATTATAAGATCCTTGTACAGTTAACCACCACCCACATATTTATATGCTCTATTAACAAAGCTTTTTCACCCACAACCTTGTATCTTTTCTGGACAACCCTGTGAGCTAGTGATTATTAATTCTCATTTTACAGATAGGAAAACTGAGGCTCAGTGAGGCAGCATGACTTACCCAGACTGTAAATAGCAGAGCCCAGTTTTCAAGTCTAAAATACAAAAAGAAAAGAAAGAGAGATATTTCAAGCCCCTCAAAGAAGAACTAACTGCAGCCTATAGAGGCAGCATGGCAGAGAGGAAAACCCAAGGTCTAGGAGTTAGGAGTTGTGGGATCTCTCCTTGACTTGGCGCTGGGCTGCATGCCCTTCAGCAAATTCCTTAGCTCCCTAAGCTTCAATTCCCCTCGCTTTAAAATGCTGACCTCGAGGCTTGACCTTGCTGCCTCACAGGACCCCATGAAGAGACGGCTCTGAGTACGCAGAGATATGTCATTGCCATTACTATTATTCCTCCTATCTTTATTCCTGCTACTCATAATCAGCCTGCACCTCTAGGTGTCGGGTTTGTGGCCTCTTTCCCATCTCTGCTTCTGCGAAGGCCGGGGCAATTCTCCATCCTTGTCCATGGTATTGTCTGCCTTGTCCTGGGTATAGGGACCATCACTCTCTCTCGAGCCGAATATCCTCAGTGCTGCCCGCTCCTTGACTGGACCAGGTTTCCAAACCTTCTGACTTCTTGGATCCACCACTGGATTCTTGTCTCTTAATGTCTCTCCCTAAAGCAAGAAGAAATATTTGCTTTTTCGGTGGCCAATGCAGCAAATTCACTGTGGATTTCTTTCTTGAACATCCTGGATTGTAATTCTTCAGACTTCTTCAAATCCTCCCACCACCACTCTTGTTTCATTCCATTCAGTGCTCCTTTGACATTTTAATTTGACTTTCCTTTCATTTGTCTGTGGCCTGCCTGATTCTCCCACACATTATTCATGATTTTATGAAGAGATTATTGCTTATCTACAACATAAATCTCCTCACATCTCAGTAGCTTCCAGTTCAAGTTCAGTTAATAATGTCCCCCTTGATCTTTTGCAAAAAGTTTTCCACTTCATTAAAAACCTTAGTAAACCTTCCCAACAAACACACACACATGCACAATCACATCTGTATCCCACCGACTAATATGTAGTAGGGGTCCTATTTTTTAATTCACAAGGATTTCTGAGAAGTAGAACAATGTCTTTGTTGGGAAGGAAGGCTTTGATGAATGTTCTGATAGAGTAGAAGGTGGACCCGGGCTCCAAGCCAGACTCTTCCCCGCGCATTGATCTGGGAATTCACTGCTGCAATGCTGTATAGGAAAGGGAATGTTGTTTTGCCCAACAGATGGTGAGGAGCTTGAGTTTCTAGGGAAAACCAAGGAGGAAAGAGAAAAGAGTCATTTGTTGAGAGCCTGGGGTAGAAGGGTGGGTAGTGAGGGCGTTTGGAGAAAAAGGATGCCTAACATGGGGGTTTTTGAGTTTTTTGCTGTAGGATGAGTGTTGGAAGGCCTCCTAACACCAATCATTTCCTTCTCATCTTTAGTAATGTCTGCATTGATCACTAACTCTCTTTGTGGCAGTCCATAAATTTTTTACCTTGAATAATTTTTATTTCAGGGGTTTCAGCCATAGTTTTTAGAGAGTTTTTTCTTAGGAACCAAAACTCTAAACCAATGGAAGTACCAATCATAGTGTGGTCACACATCCTAAAAGGCCTTTATAAGGCAATCTAGAATTCTTCTAATTGACTGTGACAAGAACTCAGTTTCTGAAGCATCAGTACAACTCATCAAATTCAGGACAAAAAAGTGATAAAATAGTATCCTAGTATTTCCCCATTTAGTTAAAATTACAAGATTCTTCCCATATGTTTGCATAAAGAGAGGCCTGAAATATGGATAATAAAATAGTCAATAAAACATAGGTTTTATCTTCCTAGTGTTCTCTGCTTTCAGCCAAGATCTATCTGATATTAGCAATGATATGTCTTGTTTCACATCCTCTTCTGAATCTGGCTTGAATATCTGGCAGTTTCTCATTGATATATACTGCTACAACCATTTTTGAATTATCTTTGACAAAATTTTACTTGTGTGTGATATTAATGATATTGTTTGATAATTTCCACATTCTGTTGCATCACCTTCTTTGGAATGGGCACAAATCCCTATTCTCTTCCAGTCTGTTGGCCAGGAAGTTGTCTTCCAAATTTCTTGGCATAAACAAGTGAGCATCTCAAGTGCTCCATCTGTTTGTTGAAACATCTCAATGAATATACCGTCAATTCCTGGAGCCTTGTTTTTCACTAGTTCCTTAAGTGAAGTTTGGACTTCTTCCTTCAATATCATCAGTTCTTGATTAGATGCTACTTCCTGAAATGGTTGAACTATATATTGGGCAAAGTTTCACTGCTATTCATAAAGATTCCCAGTAATATATAAGAAAGTGTTTCACTACTATCCATAAGGTTTTCAGTGGCCATTTTTTTTCATAAGTGGATGGCCCCATCCTTCTTCTTAGTGTGTATTAGTCTGGAAGCTCTGCTGAAACCTGTCCACCCTTGGTGATGCTGCTGGTATTTGAAATATCGGTGGCATAGCACAGCAACATGACAAACTGACAAATGAGTGGTAGGTACCTCTAATTATATAATAGTAAATGTCAAATGCCATTAATCTTTGTCCCCATTGGCTTATAAAGTCTCCTCCAGTTATTGCCCCCTTCTTTTAATACTTGACTTTTAATGTATATATATGTATGTTTATATATACATGTGTATGTGTATGCATATAGATAGATTGATAGATATTAAAATAATGAGCTAGATTTTTCAAGCTGCTTTGTATGGATTTACATAAAAAACATTATATTAAAGAGGAAACATGCATAACATGCATTAGGATGGAGCTTATATATATATATATACACACACACACACACACACACTCATATATACATCTGTAGCCATATCTCCCTCCCTCTGTATATCCATATTCATATCCATCCATGTCCATGTAGCTCTATATCTCCCCATGGAATGGATATAATTTCATGTTAACCAACAGTCTCCTATTGGTAAACAAACACTGTGGTTTCAATCCCTTTGTCAGTGAAGAAATTTGACTGATAAATTGATCTCTTTGGGAGAAATGCCAAGAAATGTGATTGGTGGGGAAAGGATATATTTTTCTCCTATAAGTTTTCAGGAAGGTTGTCAGCTACTTCTTCATAACACAACAATGACCATTTCCAGCAGGTGTGTGAAGTTAGCTCTGTCTCCTGAATTCTTGCCAGCAAGCAGCAGGTGTAATTACTCTTTTTTAGTTTCTGTGAAGTTATGGATATAAAGTGTTATATTATGGATGGCTTAATTTGTATCCTTCTGATTAATAAGAGAGTCTCAGAATATTTTCCTAATTTTATTAATTTAATGTATTCTTTTCTGAATTGCTTTTTCATATCAAATGTCCATTTTTACATTAGTGCTTTTATCTTTTATCTTCCTTTTGGAAGGAGTCTTTATATTATTAGTATTAATCTGTGTCAATCATACTGATGATCCATAAATATTTTATTTTAAAATAATAATTTTAAATTTATCTATTGACTTAGTTCCTGAGATACCCTTTTGAATGTTAGAATTGAGGATTTATTTTTTTTACAGTTTTAAAGTGTCCTTTTCTGGTTAAAAAACCTTAGCCATCTATCATGAGTCATCCTTTCTTTACCAAAACTTGCTAAGATTTTTCAGCTTATTAAAGCATATCTTCAATCCACTTCAGTGTATTTATCATTTGAGGCAGAAATCTAAAACTTTTGCTTTTCTTCTTCTGGATGGATAGCCATTTGTGCTAGCCATCCTGTTATTAAATAAACCTATTTTCCACCTTCTATTGTAAATAGCACATTTATCATGCATAAATGCCCATTTTAATGGGATATCATCCTGGGAATTGCATCTGATGATAATTCTATGTTTGTTTATTCCTATTCAAGAATCATACCATTTGGATTGGAGTGGCTTTAATGCATGTTTAGTGTCTATCATAGAAGTCTCTCCTCACTAGTGTTCTAGCGTTGCCAATTTCAGATGCTATTCATGTAAACTTTGAGGTTACTTCCATTAATTCAAAAAAATGTGTTCTAATTAAAATGTCACTTAATGTGCATGGATATTAATTTCAAAGACTTGACCTTTTTCAAAGGTTAAATATTTCCACCTAGGAACACAGTCTCTCTCCCCATTCATTCAGGTCTAATTTTATGACCTTAGTCAGATTTTAGAGTTTTCTTCATATATGTTTTATACATCTTGACAATTTTATCCTTAAGTATTTTATAGCTTCTGTGGCTACTCCCTCATTTCCATTTCCAGCCTGTTTTTTTTTTTTTTAATTGAAAAAATGATTGATTTCTTGTAAGTATTTTATAGGCAGCTAACTCATCAAATTATCTTAATAATTTTGGGTGGTATGTGTGGCTGAAATAGCTCTTGAGTTATGTATGCAAAAATATTATCAGAAATAGATAATTTTGTGTCTTCCATCCATCCGTTCATTCATTCATCCCTTATTGATTGAGTTCATATTATGGTCCAAGTACTTTTTTTGTGCCTGAATGCTATCAGTGAATGAATGGCTGACGTTCCTACCTTCCTGATGGTCAAATACCGGCAAGGGTTAACTCCAACCAGAAATGGAAAACAGTTAGACTAGAGCAAAGCAATTGAGATGAGAGTTTGCCTGGCTTGTTCCAGGAACAGCAAGAGGGCCAGGGCTGCCAGGGTGGAGGGAGTGAGGGGGTAACAGTAGGAGAGGTCAGAGTAGTAATGAAGTAACAAGATACCATGGTGGTGGGGGGGGAGTGGCAGGGGGGCAGATGATGTA
This sequence comes from Orycteropus afer afer, assembly GCF_000298275.1. NCBI lineage: Eukaryota > Metazoa > Chordata > Mammalia > Tubulidentata > Orycteropodidae > Orycteropus > Orycteropus afer. The sequence continues at coordinate 8,324,192 of NW_006921656.1, read as the reverse complement.
GAACTCAATAGGCCACTCTAAGAAATTTTCCTTTTAGTTGAGAGAGAAAACTGGGGAGTCAGAACAGTGTTTTGAGCACAGCAATGCAGTGATCTGACTGAGGTTTTGACAGAACCCCTCTGGCAGCTCCATGGAGAATAACCTGTGGGAAGGTTCTAGGAAGAGCTGATAGGAGGCCCTTCAGGAATCCAGGATGGAGGTGATGGTGGCTCTGAGCAGAAATGACAGTGAAGCTGGAAGAAGTGGTTGGAATTCTAGATTTAATGTGGATGCTGGATCTGATTAGAGAAGAGTTACGGGTAACTTTAGGGTTTCAATTTGAGAAGCTGGAAGTGTCTTCATCAATTGAGATGGGGAGTTTATAGGACAAGCAATTTAGGGGACTGGAGATAAATAAATAAATACACACACACACATATACATAGTTTATTATATGAGAACATACATATATTACCATACATATGCTCTCAGCATATAGATGGTGTTTGAAACCACAAAGCTGAATGAGCTCACCAAGGAGGGAGTGTAGACAGAACTGAGAAGAGGATCAGGACTTGATTCCAAGGCACTGCAACAGTAACATTTGCAGAGAAGAAGGGGAAACAGCAAAGGCTGAGAAATGACCAATAAGAGAAGGAAACTGGGGAAGCCAAGTAACACTCATCAGGGAAGGAAGAACGATCAACTCTCTCAAACTCCACTGAAGCTTGTCACAGGTCAGTGTCCCTGGGAGACACACACCAAATGGGGGTTTCCAGGAAGATGGGGAGTGCTCAGGAACAATGCCCAAAAAAGAGTGGGGGATGCAGGCCCCGGCAGAGGCTGTAGCTGACCAGCATGCAGCCGCAACAGAGGCCTTGGCTGCACCCACAAGGAGCTCTGGAGCTGCATGGCCATTCAAAGAGGCCCTGAGGTGGGGTAAAGGTGCCAGGCCTTGGTTGCCTCTCATGGTGCCATCATCGATGTGAGAGGAAAGAGGCATGGTCTTAGAGGCATCCAAGATCCTCCAAGAAACTCCTGGAGAAAGACTCAGCAGTGAGCTGTGAGCAACCAACCCTCCTGGCAGCTATGGAGATGAGTGTTGGCTCTGAGGGGTCCTAGGTGGTGCTTTACAAGACCCACACACGATAGACATGAAAACCAACCACAGGCTTCAACAGTATGGAGTGCATTTGTGATCTTCACATGAGCCATTTGGGAGGAGTGGTGGGGACAAAGCCTGCTTGCGGTGGATAGAGGAAGACTGAAGAATGGCAAATACAGACAAGCATTTTAAGGTGTTTTGGTGTGAAGAAGAGCAAAGCTAGGGTAGGGGTGGTAACTGGAAGGGGGCGGGGGGGGGGAGAATGTATCTGTACTCCCCACGCAGGGGGAAGTGGAGGCTGATGGTGTAGGAGCAATGTTGGGAACTGCAGGAGCAATATCCTTGAGAGTCCCTTCACAGTGTTTCATATTATTATTATTTCCTTTCATGTTATATTGCATTTTCTAGAACCTACAGAAATTGTGAATACTGATGGAGTTAATGGGCATTCTATCTTGGGCTTGACTGAAGAAAAATGTCTCCGAGTTTCACCGTTTTAGAATGAGGTTTGAGAGTAGATTCCATGAACAGTGAATCATTTCCTAGTTTCTATTGTTTTCCTTAGAATTAATCAGAATGGCTATTGAGCTTTGCCAAATTCCTTTCTGCTTCTGTTCACTTCATCTCCTCCTCCTGCCTCTTAACAGAAACCCATATTTGTAGCGGACGGTTAAGAGCAAGGGAGCTGGACTTCTGGGTGAGGTTCCAGGCCTACCTCTTACTCTCTGTGTGATCACAGGTGTTTAAGTTATTCTCTGTATGCCTTGGGGATTTTAGCTTCAAAATATGATGTTAATTTCTATTACAGCTGCCAGAACAGGGCTGTAGTGAGCGAGTAATTGTGTCACTAGATATAAAGCAGTAAGTAGTGTCTCTGATACAGAATCAGCGAGAGCTGATTCTTGCCATCACTGTTTTAATTGTTATTATATTACTAGATTTCCTGATAGAGAATTTTTGGAATAAACCCTTTTGTATTACTTGGTTCCACAACCAACATCAATAGAAGCAGCAGTCAAGAAATCAGATGACTTGTTGTATGGGCAAATCTACTGCAAAAGATCTCTTTAAAATGCTGAAGAGCAAAGATGTCTCTTTGAAGACTAAGGTACACCTAACCCAAGCCCTGGTATTTTCAATTGCCTCATATGCATGTAAGAGCTGGACAATGAATAAGGAAGACTGAAGAAGAGTTGATGCTTTTGAGTTGTGGTGTTGTTGAAAGTACCATGGACTGCCAGAAGAATGAACAAATCTGTCCTGGAAGAAGGGCAGCTGGAATGCTCCTTGGAAGCGAGAATGGCCACACTTGGTCTCACCTACTTTGGTCATGTTGTCAGAAGGGACCATTTCTTAGAGAAGGATATCATGCTTGGTAAGGTGGAGGGTCAATGATAAAGGGAAATGCCCTCAACTAGATGGACTGACACAGTGACTACAACGATGGGCTCAGGTATAGCAAGGATCATGGGCTGGCACAGGATTCAGCAGTGTTTAGTTCTGTCGTACATAGGGTCGCTGTGAGTCGGAAGCCACTCAACGGCACCTAACAACAACAACAGGTCATAGTACATTATCTTGTTTGTTAATATTGTATTTTTTCATCTCTAGAGACAAATGGGACTGATGTATAGTTTCATAATTAGTACCATTGTTGTGTCTTTTTCAGGACTTTGTGGGACATATTATTCAGGTAATGCAGCTTAAAAGTTTCAAAAGGAACTATTATAGAGTGATGGTTCCATGCTAGGCTGCTAACTGAAAGATTGGCAGTTCAAACCCACCCAGCAGCTCCAGGGGAGGAAGATCTGGTGGTCTGCTCCCATAAAGATGACAGCCCAGAAAACTTTACGGGCAGTTCAACCCTGTCACGTGGGATCACTATGCATTGAAAATCGACCTGGCGGCACAACCACCACCGATTTAAGAGTTGCATTGTTGAGCTTTTCCTTTCTCTACTATCACCAACATTTTCTAAATACCAATGGAAATCTGTGTTACAGAAACGTTAGACAGAACTCAGTTGTATAATCATCTGGTCCTGATAGCTTTTTTAAAAAGTCTTTAATCACTTTTCTAACCCCTTTTGTTAAGTGATTGATCTGTTCACATTTTCCGCTTCTTCCTGAGTAGTTTGTATTTTAGTTGGAAGATAACTTCCCCCACCTCCCAGATCTGCTGATTTGCTTATCTATTTGTTCACTATAGATTTACCCACACTGTTGTTGTTGTTGTTATGTGCCGTTGAGTCAGACCTGACCCATAGCGACCCCTCCTTGGGTTTCCAGGGCAGTATCACTACGGAAGTAGATTGCCCCATCTTCCTTCCAGGGAGTGGCTGGTGGGTTTGAACCACCGGCCTTCTGGTTAGCAGTCAAGTGCCTTAGCCAGTACGCTACCAGAGCTCCCTTACCCACACTGTTGTTGTTGTTGTTATGTGCCGTCGAGTCGGCCCCGACTCATAGCGACCCCTCCTTGGGTTTCCGAGGCAGTATCACTACGGAAGTAGGATTGCCCAACCTTCCTTCCGAGGAGTGGCTGGTGGGTTTGAACCGCCAGCCGTCTGGTTAGCAGGCAAGTGTCTTAGCCACTATGCTACCAGAGCTCCCCTTACCCACACTATTCACATAAAATTCTTAAAACTCTCCTTTTGTTTGTGGTTAGGCCTCTTGTCTCGATCTGAATCATATATATTTTATGTTTCTTTCCTTAAAGAGGCTCATAAGGATTTTATGGGTTTACTGAGCATCTCAAGAAGCCAGTTCTGGATTTACTAAATTACATATTTTCTTCTTATCTATCCCATTAATTTCAATTTTCACTCGAGTACCCCTTTCTTCCTTCTGACTTTTTGGTTTGCTCTTGGTTCTTATTATTTGCTAAGAGGCCCAATTCCCTTTATATTTCATCTTCCTTCTTCAAAAACAGTAAATGCAGGCTCCAAAATTTTCTCTGAGCCCTGATTTTGTTGTGCCCTGTGGATTTTAATATAAAGGTTTCTCTTTTTCATTGCTTTTTAGATAGTCTGTACTCTTAGTTGTACTTGTCTCTTTGTGGATTTTTTTAAAAAAATAATTCTAAGCATATAATTTTGGTGCTCTAATTAATTATTTATAATCATGATTTTGATCACAGTATGTAGTCTGTCAAATTTGTGTTTTTAATTTATTAACTATGGATTATATCTCAACGTAAAGAAAACAAAAATTCTCACAACTGGACCAGTAAGCAACATCATGATAAACAGAAAATATCGAAGTTGTCAAGGATTTCATTTTACTTGGATCCACAATCAATGTCCATGGAAGCAGCAGTCAAGAAATCAAATGACATGTTGCAATGGGTAAATGTGCTGCAAAACATTTCTTTAAAGTGTTAAAAAGCAAAGATACCACTTTGAAGACTAAGGTGTGCCTGAAATATGGTATTTTCAATTGTCTCATATGCTTGCAAAACCTGGACAATGAATAAGGAAGACCGAAAAAAGAACTGATGCCTTTGAATTATGATGTGAGTGAAGAATTAATGAATATACCAGAGACTGCCAGAAGAACAAACAAACCTGTCTTGGAAGAAATACAGTCACAATGCTCCTTAGAAGCAAGGATGGCAAGACTTTGTCTCATGTACTTTGGACATGTTATCAGTAGGAACCAGTCCTTGGAAGGAGAATCTTCCTTGGTAAGGTAGAGGGTCAGTAATAAAAAGGAGGTCGCTCACTAAGATGGACTGACACAGTGGCTGCCACCATGGGCTCAAACATAGCAACAGCTGTGAGGATGGCACAGGAATGGGCAGTGCTGCCTTCTGTTGCACAAAGGGTCGCTATGACCCAGGACAGACACGAAGGCACCTAACAACAGCAAGCGTTTTTGTAGCCATGATGACGGTCAATTTTTTTAAATGATCTCAGACGTGTGAAAATACAAAATACCCCATCAAAGACTAGGCTGCTCTTGAGAGTCTTGCAATTTTGCATCGTCCATTCAATGAGGCTCAGGTTCACCTACTGGAGTGTCTTAGCACTGATCTCTAAACAGGATCAACTCGTGGACTTATGATCTACCTGACTCAGCACAAAAGTGAACTCAGCTCACCTGTCTAATTCTTAAATAGCTGCTCCAAGACCAGGGAGGTCAGCAGGTTATCCCAGAACCATTCTTTTCAGCCCTGAATGTTTCAGGGGTCCAAGATGTGTACTCTTTCCAGCTCTGCCATGGCCTACTCCTCAACCCAGCCTCTCTCCAGGGGTTTCCAGGTGCAATCTGACCAAAGGAGCAGAAATCCCCCAGTGGCCCCTTCTGTCTAGATTTCTGCACCATTCAATAGTCAGGCCTTGCTTTCTCTCTGCAGGCTTCTCTTGTCCACTGACAAGGGATCTTGTAGATCATAGAGGTGGCTGACCTTGGTAGTTGAGATGGGACTGCAAGAATTCACACAGCTGCCATCTTCTCGGAACTGGATCCTGAAAGGTGGTATGCATCAGTGAATGCCACAGGATTCAACGAACATTGCTTTTCTCCACAGTTTCTTTACAAAACAACAACAACAACAACAAAAACATGTTTTGGAAGGGTTCAACTTGAACAAAATGCAAATGCATCTTTCCTGCCTTTCTCCTCCGCATGTGGTCCCTGGAGACTTCCCTCTCTCAATTGTTGTGGTTTAAAACACTCTGCTCATCCCTTGTCGGCAGATTGGCTTATCTCCTGTATTTACTGGCCCATTGCTTACATCACATAGAAGCAGCTGAACTCTAATTAGGAGGGTTGAAGAGAAGGAATATCCATAACCACCATATGTTCTGGCAACACTGCTTACATCAGGTTGGCCTGAGAATTCTTGATACTGGACTTGTGAGAAAAATTCTATAATTGTAGAATTTACTGTTTTCAGAGTGAGGAAAACGAGCACCCATTTTCAGGTCCGCTAACCCTTGTTAGTTCAACCCAAATCTGGGTTCTCTGAGGTTATATACATACTGTTCACACAGGGTGACCTGTTTCAAGGAGTCCCCACTAATGATTTGTATATCTATTTGTGTATATAAGCCTATCAATCTATACTGATGTAAAGAGGGATACACTTCTGCCATCTGTTACGTGGTATATTTTTGAAATTATTTTTATTCAATCAGGGTTTTTAAAAATGATTGTTTCACTTAAACATAGTACTTATCACTCATTACTGTTGTAAA
>NW_006921656.1:8285252-8317561 GCF_000298275.1 Orycteropus afer afer | reverse complement strand
CGTGAAAACAGAGGGAAAGCGTTGACACGGTTAATGAGTAATGGAAACCATTCTCAAGGACAAGCTTCAGGCTGCCTACCAGAAGGCAAGTACGGATCACACCTCAACACAAAGAAAACAAAAATCCTCACCACTGGACCAAGAAGCAACATCACGATAAATGGAGAAAAGATTGAGGTTGTCAGGGATGGAGTTTTACTTGATCCACAGCAATGGATTGCCGTAGACACAGTCAAGGTATTAGACGTCACGTTACACTGGGCCAATGTGCAGCAAAAGACCTCTTTAAAGTGCTAAGGAGCAAACATGTCACTTTGAAGACTAACGTATGCTTAATTCAAGCCATGATATTTTCAATAGCCTCATATGCATGTGAAAGTGGGACAATGAGTATGAGTAAGGAAGACCACAGAAGAATTGATGGGTTTGAATTGTGGTGCTGGAGAAGAATACTGAAAATACCATGGGCTGCCAGGAAAATGAACAAATCTGTCGTGGAAAAAGTACATCTAGAATGCTCCTCGGAAGTGAGAATGCCAGACGTCGTCTCACCCACTTGTTGTCAGAAGGGACCAGTCCCTGAAGAAGGTATCATGCTTGATAAAACAGAGGGTCAGCGAGAAAGGAGAAGACACTCGAGGAGAGGGGTTGACACGGTGACTGCGACAGTGGGCTCGAGTCCAGCAAGGATTCTGAGGATGGCACCGGAGGGGGCAGGGTTTCCTTCTGTTGGACACAGGTCAGCAGGAGTCGGAACCAGCTCCACGGCAGCTGACACCGACAACAGCAACAGAAGCAAACACAACGAAGCATTTTAATAAAGGCACTTTACAGCCAGAGCATTAATGTGTATCACCAGCTCTATTCATTGAATTGTGTCGCTTATCTGTCTCTGAAAGTCTTCTTAGTCCATTTTCCTATTACCAGACCTATGTTTACTCTCTATTATATAATAACTTTCTTTTCAAATAATGAGAATCCAGAATTTTCACTAAATTATATTTCCTTCTACCTAAGTTGGGGATGACCTATTTTGGTCATGTTGTAAGAAGGGACCATTCCCTGGAGAAGGATGTCATGCTTGGTAGGGTGGAGGGTCGACGAAAGAGGGGGAGGCCTTCAACGAGATGGATTGATACCGTGGCTGCAATGATGAGCTCAAGTATAGCACGGATTGTGGGGCTTGCGCGGGATCGGACAGTGTTTCGTTCTGCTGTGCATGGGGTCGCTATGAGTCGGAAACGACTCAACGGCACTTAACAACAACAACAAGTTGGGGATACCTGACTTATTAAAATTCTTTTTGTAAAACATGTTAAAAGTACCCAAGAATCAGAAGGTTCAGGGAAATACCGGCAACAACACAGAACAACTCGTTGCTGTTGAGTCGTTTCTAATGCACGGAGACCCCTTGTGGGTCAGAGTAGGACTGCTTCAGAGGGTTTTCAGTGGTGGTAATCTTACCGAAGTAGATCACCAGGCCTTTCTTTGGCAGCACTGCACGGTAGATTCAAACTCTTTATCTTTCCATTAGTAGCCAAGCACAAACTTTTTGCACCACAAAGGGATCCCACAAATAGCAAAGGATTAAGAAACTTTATAGAGTTCTTTCAAACATATATATGACTGGCAAATGCCAAAATTTAAAAAAAAAAAAAATGGTTATAAACAGCAACAATATCAGCTGGAAACAAATGGTATACCCAAGTCAGTGACTGAAACCACAACCAAACTCACTGTCCCTGTGTCAAGTCTGTCTCATAGTGACTCTATAGAACAGAGTAGAACTGCCCTCATAGAGCTTCCAAGCCTGTAATCTTTAAGGAAGCAGACTGCCTCACCTTTCTCCTGCAGTGTGACTGATGGGTTCAAACCACCAACCTTTTGGTTAGTAGACAAGTGCTTAACCACTGTACCACCAGTGAAGAGAGCATAAAACAGGGACGATTTATAGAGTTGTGGGCAGAGTTAAAGAAACCCACTAGGATGGAGAAGCATCCAGGGAACGGGATTGCAGAATCCTTGACCATTCAAAGCACGGGAGGGAGTGCAGCGTTTCCAGAAGCTGGCTGTGAAGAGGAGCTTCAGACAAGCACTGTGGTCACCGGTACACAAAGGCAGCCACTGTCAAACCTGGCTGAACTTGTTGGGGGAGCAGGGAAAATCCAGTACGTCTCCTCTCACCTGCCCTCTGACACCTGCTGGTGCCTCTGCTGGGCTAATCCCACAGGATGACGTGGGGAAGGGAGCCTGGGCAAAGCTGCCTGTGAAGGAGGGTCCACCTTCCAGGACGCGGAGCAGAGCAGAAGGGGAAACGGATCCGGAGGGATGCACAGCAGGAGAGTGGCTGATGAAGATGGATGTACGTGCCGTACTCCTAGGCTGAGAGTGTGCAGAGTGACAGCACGTGGTGTGGGAAAACAGGTGTCCCTGCAGAGTGCTGGGGGGAGAAAGAATTCGTCCAGCTTTCCTGGGAAGCAGTTTGGCAACACCTGAAGGACATCATAAAATTCTGCATTGTCTTAGACCTAAATGTATCCCCAAGAAATGTTTCCTAAAGTAATAATCAGAACATAGCCTAGGAGGTACAGACAAGTACATAGCAATGACTACACAGGAAGTTTATCATATCAACTGCCATTATAGCAACAGTTGGAAGCTATTTAAATGTACGGTGATGGGTAATTGGCTAACTAAATTATATGTGTATGTATAAAGGCAGACAGGCCACAAAGACGGCAAGGAGAACTTGACACAAGACAAAAACGAGTTTTGAACTGTAGGCAGGGGCCAGACTATTCCCAGCCTTGGAACCCACACTGAGGAACTTACACTTTGTTCCCAGTGCAGTGGGAGTTTTGACTGGAAAGCCTGCAGAATCCTCCCTCCCACCGCATCCTCATACCCTCGCCTGGCTGCCCTATAATCATCCTTCAGATCTCACCTCAGAGCCTCTGTGCTGCCTTGGTTCCCAGTGCTCTCACAGGGCAGATGCCACCAAAGGCCATCCCTGCTTGTGCTCCCTGATGTCTGGACTTGAGTTTCATCTCCAGGGGTACAAGGCTGGGCCTTTATCCATCTTGTTCTCAATGGTATCTCTAGTACTTTGCCCACTGCCTGGCATGCAGTCAGCAGGTAGTGGATTTATACTCATTACATGACAAGGCACTGCCCAGCCCTGGCTCTGGTACTATTAGTCATTTTCCTATGATGGAAAACAAAATGATGATTCAGTGTCCCAGAGATTCAAGTCCAGATTCAGATTTTGGGATTCAAGTTCCAGCTGTGCCATTAATTATATATGGGAGATCATTGAATTCCTTAACCTTTTCCCATCTTAATTGGCTTATCTGTAAAATAGGATGTTAATAATACCTTGTAAGTATTAAAATGAAACATCCAAAGACCTGCAGTTAGAAAACCAAAAGGGAAGGACACACTCAGGATTTCTCAAGCTGAAAGAACTGAAGAAAAAATTCAACCCTTAAGTTGCAATATTGAATAAGCTCTGGTGGTGGTGCAGTGCCTAGGGCATTTGACTGCTAATCAGAAGGCTGGTGGTTCAAACCCACCAGCCACTCCTCAGAAGGAAGATTGGGCAATCTACTTCCATAGTGATACCACCTCAGAAACCCAAGAAGGGGTTGCTATGAGTCTGATCCGACTCAATAGCAGTGAGTTTGTTTTTTGTTTTTTTTTATAAGCAAAATACTGACTGATGCAGGAAGCATCAAAAGAAGACACTTCTTTTAGAATACACAGAGCTACTGTACCAAAAAGAATTGGTCGATGTTCAACCATTTCAGGAGGTGGCATATGATCAAGAACCAATGGTATTTAAGGAAAAAGTTCAAGCTGCACCAAAGGAATCAGTGTAAAACAAGGCTCTGGGAATTGATAGAATACCCATTGAGATGTGTCAACAAATGGATGCAGTGCTGGAAGTTCTTACTGGTTTATGCTAAGAAATGTGGAAGACAGCTACCCAGCCAACTGACTAGAAGAGACCCATATTTGTGCCCACTCCAAAGAAACATAATCCCACAGAAAGTGGGAATTATCAAACAGTATCATTAATATCACATGCAAGTAAAATTTGGGTGAAGATAATTGAAAAATGGTTCTAGCAGTATATTGACAGGGAACTTCCAGAAATTCAAGCCAGATTCAGAAGAGGACTTGGAAGAGGGACATCATGGCTGATAGTAAAGAATACCAGAAAGATGTTTACCTGTGTTTTATTAACTATGCAAAGGTATTCAACTGTGTGGATCGTAACAAATTATGGATAACATTGTGAAGAATGGGAATTCCAGAACACTTAATTGTGCTTGTGAGGAACCTGTACATGGACCAGGAGGCTGTCATTCAAACAAGACAAAGGGATACAGCATGGTTTAAAATCAGGAAGGGAATGTATCAACATTATTTCCTTTCACCATACTTATTCAATCTGTATGCTGAGCAGATAATCTGAGAAGGTGGACTATATGAAGAAAGCAGCATCAGGATTGGAGGAAGAACCATTAACAATCTGTGATATGCAGATGACACAACCTTGCTTGCTGAAAGTGAAGGTGACTTGAAGCACTTACTGATGAAGATCAAAGACTACACAGTCTTCAGTATGGATTACACCTCAACATGAAGAAAACAAAAATCCCCACAACTAGACCAATAAGCAACATCACAATAAATGGAGAAGATTGAAGTTGTCAGAGATTTCATTTTACTTGGATCCACAATCAACACCCATGGAAGCAGCAGACAAGAAATCAGATAATGTATTGCATTGGGCAAATCTGTTGCAAAAGACCTCTTTAAAGTGTTAAGAAGCAAATATGTCTCCTTGAAGACTAAGGTGTGCCTAACTCAAACAATGGTATTTTCCATCCCTTCATATGCATGAGAATGCTGGACAATGAATGAGGAAGGCAGAAGAAGAGTTGATGCCTTTGAATTGTGGTGTTGGTAAAGAATACTGAAAATACCATGGCTTACCAGAAGAATGCACAAATCTGTTCTGGAAGAATTGCAGCCAGAATGCTCCTTGGAAACGAAAATGGCCAGACTTCATCTCATCTACTTTGGTCATGTTGTCAGAAGGACCAGTACCTGCAGAAGGATATCATGTTTGGTGGAGTAGAGGGTCAGTGGAAAAGGGGAGGACCCTCAACAAGATGGATTGACCCAGTAGCTGCACTCAGGGGCTCAAGCATAGCAAATATTGCAAGGATGGTGCCGTACCAGGCAATGTTTTGTTCTATTGTGCACAGGGTAACTATGAGTCAGAGCCAACCCAACGGCACCTAAGACCAACAACAACAGTAACACCTTGGAGTCCCTAGGAGGTGCAAACAATTAACAGGTTAATATATTTGGCTGCTCACAAAAAGGCTGAAGGTTAAAGTCCACCCAGAGGCACCTCAAAAGAAATGCTTGATGATCTGAAAAATAAGCTATTGACAATCCTACGGAGCACAATCCCACCCTGACATGAATCGAGTCAACTTGAAGGAAACTGGAAAAATATGGTACCAGCTTACAAGAGTGTTCAGGAAATTAAATCAATTAATATGTTCATTCCATTCAGATCACTTAGGAAGTGTCTGATTCATAGCTAAGTGCTAGCTACCATCATCATGATTAATGTCATTATTACAAGGAGTTGATGACTAGAGTCATCTTGACTGGGCTGTGCTCACAACTGACCATAAAAGAGTGATTTTGTAAGACACAATCCATAATTTTATGGACCAATTGCTACATGGAATACTCCCACCTCATACACACACACACATACACACACACTCCCCTAGAGATGCTCTTCCATTCAAGTAGGAGAACTGTACCATCTAAAGTTCCACATGGCCTCCTTACCTATGTTCAAGGAGTCTGCCCTGGGGAAGTCTGTGTTCTCAACAGCAGCTCGAATAGAGAGTCGAGTCTAGTGCTTGCAGTTATGTTCTATCAATGCAGTGGCTTAGGTTTCAGTACAATGTCACCAATATTTCAAATACCCGTGGGGTCACCCATGGTGGGCAGGTTTCAGTGGGAACTCCACTAAGACAAGCTCATAGACGGACCTGGTGAAGAAATTCTAAAAAAAAAAAAAAAAAGGAAAATCTTGTGAATAGCTGTGGAGCATTGTCTGATATGGTGCCATTGTCTGATATGGTGCCTAGGTTGCAAGCCACTCAAAATACAGCTGGGGAAGAGCTGGCTCCTCGAAGTAGAGTTGGCCTTAATGATGTGGATGGAGTAAAGCCATCTGGACCTGCATTTGCTGATGAGACATGACTGAAATGAGAAGAAACAGCTGCAAACATCTGTCAGTAATTGGAATGTGGAATGTACAGAGATGAATCTAGGGAAATTAGAAGTTGTAAAATAAATAAATAAATAAATACAATGTGTGGAGATAGATATCCTAGGCATTTGTGAGCTGAAATGGACTGGCACTGGCCATTTTGAGTCAGAAAATTACACGGTCTACTATGCCAGGAATGACAAAGCATTCATTCTCAAAAACAACATTTCAAGATTTATCCTGAAGTACAATGCTGTCAGTGATAGGATAATATCCATACACTTACAAGGAAGACCAACTAACATGGCTTTTATTAAAATTTACACACCAACCACTAATGCTAAAGATGAAGAAATTGAAGATTTTTTATCAGCTTCTATAGCCTGAAATTTATCAAACATGCATTAATAATTACTGATGACGGGGGTGTGAAAGTTAGAAAAAAAGAACAAGGATCTGTAGGAGCTCTGGTGGTGTAGTGCCTGAGGCATGTGACTACTAACCAGCAGGCTGGTAATTCAAACCCATCAGCCACTCCTGGGAGGGAAGATTGAGCAATTTACTTCCTTAGTGATACTGCCTCTAAAACCCAAGGAGGTGTCGCTATGAGTCAGATCCAACTCAATGGCAGTGAGTTTGGTTTTTCTGTTTTTTTAGTGTAGTGGTTAAGGCATTTGATTGCTAACCAAAAGGTCAATGGTTCAAACCCACAAGCCACTCTGTGGAAGGAAGATGAGGCAATCTACTACCACAAACATTTACAGCCTTGGAAACCCAACAGGGTTGCTATGAATTGGAATCGACTTAATGGCAGCGAGTTTAGTTTTAAAGTTTGAGTTGGAAAACATGGCCTTGGTGATAGAAATGACATCAGAATTCACATGATAGAATTTTGAAAGAACAAGATTTATTCATTCCAAATATCTTTTTTCAACAACATAAACGGTGACTACATATGTGGATCTTGAAAGAATACACAGGAATCAAACTGACTACATCTGTGGAAAGAGATGAAGGAGAAACTCATTACGGTCAGAATAAGGCCAGGGGCTGACTGTGGAACAGATCATCAACTGCTCATAAGCAAGTTTAAATTGATTCTAAAGAAAACCGAAACAAGTTTGTAAGAGCCAAAGTATGACTTTGAGTATATCCCACCTTAACAGAGACACCATATCAAGAATGGATTTGATACACTGAACACTAATGACTTATATCTAGATGAGTTACAGGATGATACCCAGAACATTATACATGAAGAAAGCGAAAGGTCATTAAAAAGACAGGAAAGAAAAGACCAAAATGGAGATCAGAAGAGATGCTGAAATTTGCTCTTGAACAAAGAGTGGAAGAAATGATGAAATAATAGAGCTGAACAGAAGATTTCAAAGGCAGGTCAAAAAGACAAAGTAAAGCACTATAATGAAATGTGCAAAGGCCTGGCGTTCAGAAACCAAAGGGAAGAACACGCTCGACATTTCTCAAGCTGAAAGAACTGAAGAAAAAAATGCAAGCCCCGAGTTGCAATATTGAAAGATTTTATGGGGAAAATATTGATGACACAGGAAGCATCAAAAAAAAAAAAAAAAAGAAAAGAAAAGATGGAAGGAATACACAGTCCCTGCACCAAAAAGAGTAAGTCAGTGTGCAATCATTTCACGATGTGGCATATAATAAAAAACAGATGGTATAGAAGGAAGAAATTCAAGGGGCACTGAAGGCACTGGCAAAAAAAAAAAAACAAGGCTACAGGAATTGATGAAATACCCATTAAGATGTTTCAATAAATGGATGCCACATTGGAGGCAGTTACTTGTCTATGCCAAGAAATTTGGAAGACAGCTACCTGGCAATCTGACTGAAAGAGAACTATATTTGCACCCATTCCAAAGAAAAGTGATCGAACAGAATGTGGAAATTATCAAACAATACCACTAATATCACACCCAAGTAAAATTTTGCTGAAGATAATTCAAAAGCGGTTGCAGCAGTGCATCAACAGGGAACTGCCAAAAATTCAAGTCGGATTCAGAAGAGGACATGGAATGAGGGATATAACTGGTAATGTCAGACAGATCTTGGTCAAAAGAAGAGAGTATCAGAAAGATGTTTATTTATGTTTTATTGACTATGCAAAAGCATTCAATTGTGTGGATCATAACAAATTTTATGGATAACACTCAAAAGAATGGAAATTTCAGAACACTTAATTGCGCTCATGCAGAACCCGTATATAGATCAAGAGGTAATTATTCAAACAGAAGAAGTGATACTGCATGGTTAAAAATCAGAAAATGTATGTGCCAGGGTTGTATCTTTCCACCATATTTATTTAATCTGTATGCTGAGCAAATAATCCAATAAGCTGGACTAGAAGAATGTAACATCGAAATAGGGAGAAGACTCATTAACAAACTGCAATATGCAGATGACATGAGCTTGCTTGCTAAAAGTGAAGAGGACTTGAAGCACTTACTGATGAAGATCAGAGACTACAGCCTTCAGTCTGTATTTACCTCAACATAAAGAAAACAAAACTCCTCATCACTGGATCAATAAGCAACATCTTCTTAAATGGAGAAAAGATTGACATTGTCAAGTATTTAATTTTCCTTAGATCCACAATCAACACCACTGAAGCAGCAGTCAAGAAATCAGATAATGTATTGTACTGAGCAAATCTGCTGCAAAAGACCTCTTTAAAGTGTTAAAAAGCAAAGATGTCACTTTTAGCACTAAGGTACACCTGACCCAAGCCATGGTTTTTTTCAATAGCATGCAAAAAGCTGGACAATGAATAAGGAAGAGCAAAGATAAGTAGATGCATTAAATTATGGTGTTGGTGAAGAATACTGCATATACCATGGACTGCCAGAAGAATGAACAAACCTGTCTTGAAAGAAGTACAGTCACAACACCCCTCAGAAGCAAGGATGACAAGACTTCATCTCACAGGCATTGGACATGTTATCAGGAGGTACCAGACCCCAGAGAGGTACATCATGCTTGGTAAAGTACAGGGCCATTGAGAAAGAGGAAGATGCTCATGGAGATGGATTGATACAGTTACTGTAACAATGGGCTCAAACACAGCAATGATTGTGATGATGGTGCTGGACCAAGTAGTGTTTTGTTCTGCTGTCCATAGGGTCCCTATGAGTCAGAACCGACTTGATGGCACCTAACAACAGCAACAACATATTCTACAAAATCCCTGAGAAATACCCAACCAACTTTGGCCAACCACAGCTGGGAATTACCCACTGCTTTCCACATACACATGTGTGCAAATGAACGGGAAACCTGTGAGATATTTCTGCAAATCAGCAAATTCATGAATACAGATTCCCAAATAATGAGGATGAACTGTGCTTGTCTCTGTAACTGGTGTGGAAAATTATTTAATCACTTACAAGTGGAATTGACCAGTTGAAATTTTTTTTAATACATACTGAGTGTGTAGATTTGAAGTTTAAGAACTGAAAAGTGTAAAACAAAGAAGGCTTTGTTGTGGCAATCCATATATTCAATAAACATGCATTGAAGACCTAGATAATGATTAATATCAAGCCAGTGGTTTCCATACTTCATCTCTGCATAGTGGTTGGAACCTGGCTATGCATCTATGTCTTTAGCTGTGGTTGAGTCAGTCCCCTACTCATGTACAGTGGAATCAGACCTTTGTGCCCCACAGGGTTTTCACTGACCAAATTTCAGAAGTAGATATCCAGGCCTTTCTCCCCTGTCCATCTTAGTCTCGAAGCTCTGCTGAAACATGTTTAGCATCAGAGCAACATGGAAGCCTCCCTTGACAGGTAGATGGTGGCTGCACACGGTGTGCATTGGCCAGGAATCAAACTCAAGTCTACCACATGGAAGGTGAGAACTTCACTATTGGACCACCACTGCCTTCATGGATCCATGAATCTGTATTAATTTAGTTTTCTTATTTGTCTATCTATCTATCCCTGCCTCATTCAAACAATGATTTCTGGTGGCTTAAAATATATCTTATTAAACCTTCCTCCTCTGGTAGCATAGTGCCTAAAGCACTTGCTGCACACCAGAAGCTGGCAGTTCAAACCCACCAGCCACTCCTCAGAAGGAAGGTTGGGCAATCTACTTCCGTACAGATACTGCCTCAGAAATCCAAAGTGGGGTCGCTATGAGTCAGGTCTGACTCGACGGCACATAACAACAACAACAATAATCTCTGAGGAAGGTACTGTTATTATCTATTCTACATATGAGAAAACACAAAACACCAGTAGGTTGTTGTTGTTGTTGTTGTTATGTGCTGTTGAGTCGGCCGTGACTCATAGTGACCCCTCTTTGGGTTTCCAAGGCAGTATCACTACAGAAGTAGATTGCCCACCTTCCTTCTGAGGAGTGGCTGGTGGGTTTGAACGGCCAGCCTTCTGGTTAGCAGTCAAGTGCCTTAGGCACTATGCTACCAGAGCTCCCAGCTTTCATTTTTCACTTTCTATTAAAATATTTAGAAAATTTAGAACCAGACACTGCATAATTTTGATAAATTTCTTTGTTAAAACCTCCATGTTTATTTCTCAGCTTTTCTCCAAAAGCCACACCTTGAAACAGTAGGAATAAGATTTGCCATGGAGGCCTTCCCATTTTGCTTGTCCAGGGTGCCGATACACTGTTATCAACCCTTGAGTGACCTGGTATTTTGACTAAGAGGCTATGTAAAAGGATTTTTCCTAAAATCCTAATGGTTTTAGGAAATACCATTTCTGAGCCCTGGACCCAGGTCCAGTCATGAATAACAAGTGCATTTTGGAGGCTGTAAATGAAAATGGAAGGTGTGCATTGGAAGCAAGTCTCCCAAAGGGGTGAGCGGCAGATGCCGATTTGTGATGAGGGCTATGGAGCCATCTGGCACAGCTGTGTGTGTTTCCCTGTCTCACTGCCATGCCTGGAAATAGCCCAGCCCTCCTTGCGTGGGTCTCTTCCATAGACTCTTGAGCTGCCTGGGGATCAAGGTGGCAACTGCGGGCTCTTCTTAGCAGTCAGAAGGATCTTCTCTGGATCGAATTAGGGTTGATTTAACGTAACATTAGCCATGAAGTCATGAACTCTACTATGTGAAGGAAGCCCACTTGCCAGTGACCGCCCATTTGCCGATGACTGCCAGTTTGTTGATGACCCACCCAAGACCACATATATCAAAGTGCTCGCTGCAACATGCTTCACCCTCATGGAGATGGGCTTTAATATGTGCTATTGAAACTGTATCTGCAGAAATGCACAGATCCTGTTTTGACTTAACCATCCCTGCTCTATACTGTGTTTCTGAAAGTATCCAGCCATTTCTTATTGATAGCTATTCATTTTTATTTCAATTTCTTTTTGTAATTTTTTTTTTACTAAAGATAATAAGGCAATATATTGATCTGTATATGTATTCCTCTTCTTAGTTGTTATCAAGTTGGCTCTGACTCATGGCGACCATACGTAGAACATAATGAAATGTTACCCAGTCCTGCACTATTTTCATGATCATTGGTATGCTTGAGTTCATTTTTGTGGCATTGTGTCAATTAATCTCATTGAGGGTCCTCTCCTTTTTAGTGACCCTTTACTCTGCCAAACATGATGCTCTTTTCTAGCAATTGGTCTGCCCTGATGGTGTGTCCAACATCCTTGCTTCTCAGAAGCATTCTGGTTGTATTTCTTCCAAGATTAATTTGTTCCTTCTTTTGGAAGTCCATGCTACATTCAATATTCTTCACCGACACCACAATTTGAATGCATGAATTCTCTGTCTTCCTTTTTCGTTGTCCAGCTTTCATATGCATATGAAGCAACTGAGAAGACAAGGCTTGAGTCAGACTCACCTTAGTCAAAGTGACATCTTTGCTACATGACATAAATTCCAAAGAGTACTGAAGAGTTTTGTGTATTTTTAATTTCCATTAATATTGATATAAAAACATTCATACCGTATTTTCATCGTTGATTCCTTGGAAAGGGAGAATGAAGGGTAGGGCACGAAAGTGGCTAAATTCTAAGTAAAAGACAGCACATTTAATAGATTTCTCTTCTGCAGGTTACTGTTTTCCAAAAAAGTGTGTATTTGCATGTGTGTGTGTGTGTGAAAGAGAGAGAGATTTGGGTGAAAGTTTACAGAGCAAATGCATTTTCCATACAATACTTCATATACATTGTGTTTCATGACATTGCAATTCCCCACAGTGTAACAGCTCTCTTTCCACTTCCTCCCTGTAGTTACCTTTTCCTTCTTTCCTATGTATTCTTGGCCTCTGAGCTGTCTCCCTGTGCAAATACTGCCTTTCCGATCTTCCAAGTTGATTGTACTAAGGAGTGTACCTACCTGGTGTAAATGTTTACCTTATATGCCTATTTTGTGGCTGGAAGCCATGGGGGGAGTGAGTTCAATTCCAGGCCAGAAGGGTGACTAGGGGCCAGTCTCAGGGGTTAAACCAGTCTCTGTCAGCCCAGTAAGCCTGGTCTTTTTTATGATTTTGAGTTCTGTTCCACATTTTCCTCCCACTCTCTCCAGGATGTCCGACACGGATCCCTTTCTGAGTGCATCTAATTCTAGTTCTCGCAGTGTCACAGTCATGTAGGCCAAGGTTCACATGGTCCACTAGTCCCTTGAACTAACCGTTTCCATGTATCTTTGGTTTTCTTCATTCTTCTTTGCTCCAGATGAGGAGAGGGCAATTGGTGCATCTAGATGGCCGCTTGCAAGCTTTTAAGACCCCCGTCACTACTCACCAAAGTAGGATGTAGAACAGTGTTTTTGTGTAGTATGTTATGTCAAATGAGTTTGATGTCACCTGCAACCATGGTCCTGAGCCCACAGGCCCAACAAATCACTCCTTCAGTGTGGTTGGCTGTGGCCCCAAAAAAGTTTATGACAATTCACATTTCCATCAGCAATAACTGAGGGTATCCTTTTCCCTGTATCCCCATCAGCATAGTTAATTTTTGTCAATCTAATGATCAGAGTTGATATTCAGTTGGAATGTACCTGTGTATCATATTAATATATATTAATATTATATATATATAATATAAATACATTTGAAAAACTGTAATGTATTTTTACTGTTGGTAAGTAGCCACAGCCCCAAGCTCTCTAAAAACTTCTTCTTACTCAAATCACCCCAGGCCCTACTTCCAGAACCCCTGTTGTTGTTGTTGTTATGTGCCCTCGAGTCATCCCCGACTCATAGCGACCCCTCCTTGGGTTTCTGAGGCAGTATCACTATGGAAGTAGGATTGCCCAACCTTCCTTCCGAGGAGTGGCTGGTGGGTTTGAACCGCCAGCCTTCTGGTTAGCAGTCAAGTGCCTTAGGCACTATGCTACCAGAGCTCCCTCCAGAACCCCTAAGATCCACTAACTACAGGATTAGTACCTGGCACAACATAAATTCCCAAATATCTTCTCTGTGCTATGCCAATTAAATAATGTCACTTTCACTGACAGGTAGGAAATGGTCTCATTGTTGTTTTAATTTACTTTTATCAAGCTTATAGTGAGTTACAGTATTTTCACTCCATATCATTATTGCCCATTTTGAAAAACTTCACCCATGAATTACCTGTTCTATATTTTCCATTTTTTAATTGGGTTCTTTCCTTTTTTATTTTTTGACTATTTGCAATTTTTATTAAGCCTTTGTTTTTTAATCAGCATGATTCTTTTTTTGTGTGTGTTATACCCTGCAAACATAGTTTCCCCAAATCTAGCATGTATTTATTAGCTTTTATGGTAATTTGCTCATATCAAAATATGATATTTTCACTTAATATCATTTAAATTTAATGAAGATGAATATAGTTTCTAGGTTTTGGTAATTATAAAGGTTTCCCCCATCCCTTGGTTATGTATTTATTTTTTACCTAAGATTTCTTCTACTATTTTTCATTATTTTAAAAATCATTGCATCGTCAGTGCACCTTGAATTATCTGTTGAGCACAGGGAGAGGCAGAAGCCTGATGTAATTTCCCACCTCTGCACCAGATGCCTTCATATATCTCTCCAACAAACAGCACTGAACACCTAGTGCGCTCTAGGTACTGGTCCAGGTGCTGGTTGTGGATTGGTGAACAAAACAGAGCCCCTGCCCTCATGGTACGTTCATTGCCAACGCACATTGGTCATGTATCAGGGTCTCAAGCAAACAGTTCTGAGCTCTCCACTGCGTCCCGGGACTCCATTGTGCTTTCCTATGTGAGAAATCTCTGCTTCATCACTGTGGCTTGAGAGCCCATTCCAATATCTAGTAAGGCAAGTTTCTCTTACTCTTTTTCATAATGTTCTTTGCTACTTTAAATTATTTATTCTTCTGAGGAACTATAAGATAATTGCATTCTGTTCAAAAGGATCAAAAAGAACAATAGATGCATTTCGAGTGAAACAGCATATGTAATTCTTTTCATAGAAAGTTATAGATGAGACATGCAACACGTGAAAACAAGCCGAAACTACTAGTTAGTAATATGGGCTGGAAAATATTAGTGGTGATTATGTCAGCATGCAGAGATTTCAGGTAATTTTTATTTCCCTCCTTATACTTTTCTGAATGACAAACTTTGTGATGCATATGTATTATTTATGCATTTAGGAAAAAAAGGTATTCAAATACAGAAATACATGTGTGTGTGTGTGTGTGTGTATGCCAGCATTTCTGTACAGAAGATATTTGAACCTGTATCTATTCATCTATACATTTTAAATTTTCATATGCTTTATATCTATGTGTGTGTATAAACCAAAACACCAAACCCCTTGCCACCAAGTCAATTATGCCTTAAGGAGACTGTATGTATTACAGAGTAGAACTGCTTTGTAGGGTTTTCTTGGCTGTAATCTTCATGGAAGCAGTTCACCAGGCCTTCCTCCTGTGCTGAGTGGGTTCAAACCGCCAACCTTTCCCTCACTAGTTGTTTGCGAACTTTGCTCCACTCAGAGATCCTGTGAGTGTATGTTGCTGATTTCAAGTTGATTCTGATTCATAGCGACTGTTGTGGTTCCCTAGTGCCACTCTAACAGGACTATACCACAAATGGGACGGCCTTAACAAACAGGAGTTCATTCTCTTACAGTTTAGAGGATTTTAGTCCAAGTTCAAAGTGACAGGCTCTAGGGGCTGGGTGAAAGCCCCTCAACCTTGGGGTCCAGCTCTGCCTCCTGCTCCTGGCCCACTGAAGCTAGAGGCATTTCTTCACTCAGACAGCTGTTGGCTGCTGAGGCTGAGAAGCCCAAGGTTGACAAGGAAAAAGGCACAGTCCCAATGTTGCCAAACTACATGGCAGGCCATTAACTTATATCCATTATAAGTCCCAAGGTCAGCAGAGCATAGCAGGCTGCTGAGCAATGACATGACTACATGCAGGATCCAAGCATGCCATAGGCTAGAGATCATTCCCAAGGGTTCTCCTTATATACAGGAAGAAGACCACATCCCAAAGATAGCTACTCAGCTGCTTATGGTAGAGCCCACCATGGAGTTGATTGCCAGTCTTATCATGGGGAATACTACCACCAGCTGCCCAGCCACTCAACCAGGCCCAGCCAACTTGACAAACAAACATAACCACCACAGTGACTCTATGTAAAACAGAACAATATACAGCCTGGCCCTGTGCTAGCCTCACAATCGTTGCTATGTAGAAGCTTATCATTGGAGCTACTGTGTCAATCCATCTTGTTGAGTGTCTTCCCCTTTTTGACTGACCCTCTACTTTACCAAGCATAATGTCTTTTCCTAGGGACTTGTCCCTTCTGATAACATGTCCAAAGTATATCTATATGCACTCTTCCCCCTATGGAATTATCATTTACAGTCATCAGCAAGCAACTATGTCCAGACCAGAAGTCACATGTAAAAATATTTTTATTTATTCTAGAAAATGTTACCTGAGTGGAGAATCTTCAAAAGAGTATAACAGATTTTTTTTTTTCTTTTAAGTTTTAGGAAAAGCCACTTTTTCTCACATAACATTGGTTCAAAGAAATAGAACTTTGCAATTATGGGGCGGTAAAATTTGTAGCAGAACCAAAGGGTGATGTAGAGGGCTAGCACTGTGGCCTCCCCCTGTTGGAGGTCCAGTGTCATAGACCATCTGATGCTAGAGGTGACCTAGGCTAAGTTCAACACAAGGGTGAAGCAAACACTTAGATGGGGCAGGTAGTATTTAGACAGGTTGTTCAGGCTCAACTCACACTAAGTTATCAGCAAGGAGTCAGACACATTTCCCAACCCAGCCATCATCTAGCATCCTGGTGTATTGGGAGGAACAAATGGAATATGTGTGTGTATTAAAAGAACTGGGTAATTAACAATTGTAGCATCGGAGATCTATGCTGATTATGGCCCACTTGTCCCTTCCAATATATTCTTCGCCAGTTTCTACCCTTCCATGTTCCCAACCAAGCTGACCTCCAGGATCTTCAATACCAGGTTTCCAGACCTTCTGGCATCTGGTTAGAGTTGACCAATGGGTTTACCAGCAGGATATGGAGGAAGAAAAGTAGAATGCAATATTTATTCTCCTGTTGCCCCTCATATCTCCACAAGGATCTCACAGTGACTGTGTCCCTGTGCAGCATGGCTTGCGTGCATGGTTATATGGCCCCAGTATGCTCCTTAGGACTGAGGTGGTAAAGTCTTCCTGTGGTTGCCAGTCTCTGGGTGCTCCACCAACTCTTGCTAGTTCCCTGAACTACGAAATTGTCCCTTTGTAAAACTCTCTTGTGATTTCCTTCTGAAGCACTAACCAATATGGACTCTGAGTCTGCACGGCTGTAGGATGGTGTGGGATGACTGAGGGGAACAGCCTCATCTTTCTTTCCCTACACCCCTATGTAATGGTGATAGGTTTCAATCACCACAGTGGAGGTCAGAGAGGTCCTCTCAGACAATGAGACCACCTGCTTGTTAAGAGTGTGACAATGGCCTCAGCAATTCCAGCAGAGAGTGACCCCCAGTGGGCTGATAAAATTTTCTAATGTTATGCTAGCATTCAATTTGCAAAGATTGGCTCTTGGGGACAGGTAGGCCCCACAGTCTTGGATTTGTCATAGGGTAAGAATGTCAAACAGCTCAAACAGTAAAATACATATTTTCTAAAGTCCTTATATTGAACTCCCAAAAATGAGGCATACAAGGGAAGTTATATGGCCATGGGATCTTTTTGTTGGGAAATAGCCATTGATATATCTTGAACCTATTCTTTACTTGGATTAGTTTTGGGAAATCCTAGATGTCTTATTTGTTCAGTTCCTGCTTTTACCTTTAAATGATCCACATCTTTTAAGGACTTTCAATTTCCCTCCCTTCCTTCCTTTCATAAGCATTTATTGATCAGCTATAGTTCAGCAGGAACTCTGCCAAGAGCTAAGGGAAATAGATACAATACAACACGTCCTTCACCGTCTAGAAGGGAAGGAATTTAATATTTATTTAGTGCCACCTCTTTAGTAAGTGGGAGCTCTGGTTGCATAGTGCCTAAGGCACTTGACTGCTAACCAGAAGGCTGGTGGTTCAAACCCACCAGCCACTCCTCAGAAGGAAGGTTGGGCAATCTACTTCCATAGTGATATCACCTCGGAAACCCAATGAGGGGTCATTATGAGTCAGATCTGACTTGATGGCAGTGGGTTTTTCTATAGTAAGTACTTTACATACACTATCCCAAATATTCTTCCCAGCTACAGGAAACAAGTAGCACTATTACTGATTTTAAAAATGAGGAAACTAAGGATAAGAAAACTAATTATTGCACTTAATTCAAAGAGCCCTGGTGGCACGGTGGTTAAAGCACTTGGCTCATGGAAACGTCTGTGGTTTGAACTCAGCAGCTGCTTTGCAGGAGAAAGATGCGGCAGTCTGCTTTTGTGACTGTTTCAGCCTTGGAAACCTACGGGGCAGTTCTACTCTGCCGATCCTGTTGCTATGAGCCAGAATCAGTGGGACAGCAATGGGTTTTGGGTATCCAATTCACAAGGTTATTGAAGGTGGGCCCAGGGCATGCCCAGGTCCATCTGCCTTGAGAACTTAGGCCTTTCCAGGTAGCCAGTGCTTCCTGATTATCCTCACCGGAGGGAGACTGCAGCACTGACAAGCATGGCTAGGAGAAGGTTATTCCACCTGGGTGGATCAGGAAAGACTTATTGTAAAATATATGAATTGAGTTATCTAAGAATCTCAGCCTCATGAGGTCTTTCCACCACACTGGAGAGGTTAGCAATGTGCACATGCAGACCCTTCACTGAGTCCAGTGGCTCCATTTATTGAATTGATGGGTTCACTCAAAGAACAACCACCAAAATCAAAACTAAACCAAACCATCCCACTGTCATCGAGTCGATTCCGACTCACAGCGCCCCTAGAGGACAGAGTAGAACTGTCCCACAGGGTTTCCAAGGCTGCAAATCTTTATGGAAGCAGCCTGCCTTATCTTTCTCCTGTGGAATGGCTGGTGGGTTTGAGCCACCAACCTTTTGGTTAGCAGCTAAGTGTTTTAACCACTGTGCCACCAGATCCCCTTTGATCAAAATCAGTGGAGGGCTAACATGCTGAGTGCTCTGCCAAAGGCTTGCTCATGGGCCTTTCCTGTCTGTGTGTGTCATTACCGGTACTCACTAGTAAGATGTAAGCCATATATGTTCAAGCTCCTTATGATCCTAGTAATAAAGCCAGTAAATGAAATCAAAGTATGCATATGGTCAATCGCTGTCTTGTCAGGCAACATAAATTGGAGACTCTTTTCCACATGGAACTCATGACAATGGGTCGGGGACCTATCTATGTTTTATGTTTTATTGCCCATAAATCCTTAATATTATACTACAAGGCAGCGTAAAAATACCATTTGGAAACTCCAATAAGTTTTAAAAAACAAAAGCCCCACAGACCCTGCCAATGGTAATTTCCTTAGTGTTTAGGGTCACTAAGTAGTAGAAAGATATTACTATAAAGTCATTGCTCTTTCAATGTTTGGACCTAGATGGCAGGTGTTTGGGGCCATTATGGATCAACTCTTCAAAAAGACAGAGCCAACTCCATACAAAAGCACAGTTCAGTGAATTATCATAATAATAGGTTACAAAAATGGGCACATGGACACACATGGAGGTACCTGCCTTCTTTATTAATTCCAAAGTGTTTACTTCTTTAACAAATGTGGGTTGAGGGCCTACTTTGGGCCAGATTCTCTATTAGCCACTGAGGACACAGTGTAAGCAGAGCAGAATACTTTCCTATCAGGGAAACAAACAGACCAAAAATAACTCATTGGCATCGCGTCTGTTTTGGTGCATAGTGACCCTGTAGGCCAGGGCAGCACTGTCCCACGTGGTTTGCAGAAGCACATTGGCACATCTTTCTTCCTCGGAGCAGCTAGATGGGTTTGAACCACTGACCATTTGGTCAGCAGCTGACCGTTTAACCATTGCCCCAGCAGGGCTCCTTGGGAAACAAACAGGGCATATATATTTTCAGAAATACATGTAGAATGATGAACTGTGTTAAAGGCTATAAAGAAAAGCACAGGGTGCTATGAGAATGTGTAAGAAGGGAACCTCATTGAGATCCTGAGGGCTATTATTGTCCAACTATTGCCAGCCTAGTGCCCTATCTCAATTTTTCAAGAGAACCCTGCCATACAAATGTTTACATGAAATTAAAATTTCAAAAAACTTTAGCTATTTTGACATCGTTTTATCCATGTTCAGCTTCTGTTGTGACCTTTGTCTTAAAACTCAGCAAAATGTCTTCTGGGAAATAAAAAGGTCCTACTTGCTGATGTCAAGTGTCTGGATTGAACATAGAATGAGGGGAGAGAATCCAGAAGGCTTAGAGAAACAGGGTGAGGCAGGAGTTGGGCATCACCCAATGCTCCCAACTCCCTGAGTTGTTTTTATAGTATTGCTTGTCTCAAGAAAAGGCAGAGTAACAGTAACTCCATACTCGGGCTGCAGAGTCAGTCAGACAGGAGCCTCAGACAAGTTTCTGAAGTTTTCTGATCCGCAACTCTTTACTCTCAAAATGGTAACAAATCCACTGCACAAGGTTATTGGGGGTATTAAATGACATCACTTTTATCAAGCACCTGTCACAATGCTTGGAATATAGTAAGGACTCAACAGATGGTGGTCAATATTACAATTGTTGTATTCTATTAATTATAATTAATGAAACAGAAGAGTTAGGCAACTTACTGTCTTAGCTAACCAGTGAGAATGTGATCCATTCATTAGTGGGTGGCTTTAAGGAAAAGAATATTTTCTCACAGTTCTGGAAGCTAAAAGTACAAATGTGGGTCTCGGCCACGTTGACTCCCTCCTTACCAGTAGCCCTGGGAATTCCTTGTTTCTTTGGCATTTCTTGGCTTAGAGAAGATCCTCACGTGGCATCTGTCTTCCTCCATGTTTGTGTGCCTTTGTGTCTATTCTGGTCTTTTAATAACTCGGGAATGATTTGGTTTCAGATCCACCCTACAGTGTCATAACCTCATTAGCATAACAGGATCACATTCACAAGTACAAGGGCCAAGAATTTAGCACATATTGTCGGGGGACACAATTCAATCCATGGTACTTATACACTTTCACTATTAATAAATGAAAGAACCAGTATTTGACCTCAGGTCTGTCTGTTTCCTAAGTCAGACTGTCTTATTGTGGCTCAATCTTTGGGATGCCTGAACCTATCATATTATCTAGATAAATATCAGGGAACATGGAAGTGGATGGACATGGAGACTCTCAGGGAACCATGGATCCCTGAGACCCTTCCTCTCATTAACCCAGAGGTCTTTGGGACAGTGACAAGTCTCATTCTGTACAAGCTACTGTTGTGGCAGTAGTCACACTGTAGCTATGATTCTTCATGTTCTATTTCCTAATGAGATGGCAGACTTCTTTATTTATTTATTTATTTGTTGTTAATGTCAAGAATACACACAGCAGAAAGAAACCTATTCAACAAATTTCTACATGTAAAATTCGGTGACATTGATCACATTCTTCAATTTGGGCAACAATTTTACCCTCCTTTTCTGAATTGTCCCTTCTTCATCAACATAAATTAAGTGCCTTCTAAATTTCCTATTACTCTTTTGAGTGGCTGTTGTCAATTTGATCCCATACATATAACTCTGAAAAGAGTACAGGGCAGACTTTCTTTACTAATTAAATTACATTATTGTTTGTAGGAAGACCTCAGGGGATATTTTTGGTTTAAAAAGTTTAAAAATCATCTCAGGGCAATAATTTTAGGGTTTCATCCAGTCTAGGTGACTCCAAAAAGCCTGGATTCTCTAAGAATTTGAAATTCTGTTCTACATTTTCACCCCTGTTGATCAAGAAACTTCTACAGAATCCTTGAGAGATGGACGACTTCTTGAACAAAAGGATTGGGGTTGTACATATGGCATCCTCCTTCCCACCAGTAACTAAGATTGGCTGACCACTTGTTATACACATCCTCTATCCACAATTCCCAAGTCCAAAAAACTGCAAAAATTCTATGCTTGACAACTCATTTAACAAAACATACATGACATTAACTAACTTAGGAGGCAAAACTCAACCTGAAATACTGAGAGGTTATTTATAGTCTTTATTGATCCCAAGCAGTATGAATATTCATATGTTTTGGTGCAGAAATATTAATATGTTTAATTTGTTGAAGTTTATTCCTGAACTTGTCAGAAATGTCATATAATAAATGGAATAGACACCATCACTGCTGGAATTACTGTGAAGCTAATGAAGGTTGGGCTTCAGGGCCCCTTGATTTCTACCTGATTTTGTACTCAAGTTTGTAATCTGTTACTCAAAAGAGGCTCTGAAAGCTGCACAAGTTTGAGGCCTCAAAAAATCTGGGTCAGCATTTATGTACCACATTCACTTTTTAAAACCTGACAGGTTCTGAATCCAAAGCATCGTTCACCCCAAGTGATATAAACTTGGGCAATTTAGGAAAGAAGAAGGTGGAAGGCAAAGAACAGAGGGAGGTGGAAAGGAAAAGACATGGCGGAAGGAAGGAAATCTGTGTGTCTAACAGATGGGGCCATCGTGAGTCCGAACTGAATTGACAGCTATGCGGTTGGTGTTTTTGGTTTATCTATGTCATTAAAAGGTCCTGGGTAGTGCAAATGGCTTATGCTTGAGCACCAATCTAAAAGTTGGCAGTTCAAATCTACCAGCAGTATATTGGAAGAAAGGCCTAGTGATCTGCTTCAGTAAAGATTCCAAACCCCAAACCAAATCCATTTCTCTTGAGTTGATTTCAACTCACAGAAATCCTACAGGCCCTGTAGGACAGACTAGAAAGTCCTCATAGGGTTTCCAAGGCTATAAATCTTTACAGAAGCAGACTTCCTCATCTTTCTCCTGCAGAGCAGCTGCTGGGTTCGAACCATAGACCTCAAAGTTAACAGCTGACAACTTAACCAATGTACCATCAGGGCTTTTCTCTATAAAAACTACAGTCTAGAAAACTCCATGGGGCAGTTCTACTCTCTAACAAATGGGGTCACCATGAGTCTGAATTGACTTAACAGTCATGTTTGTCTTTATCTGTCATATATATGTGTGTCTATATATACATATATATAGTTGTTGTTGTTATGTGCCGTCGAGATGGACCCAACCCATAGCGATCCCTCCTTGGGTTTCCGAGGCAGTATCCTTACAGAAGTAGATTGCCCCATCTTCCTTCTGAGGAGTGGCTGGCTGGTGGATTTGAACCGCCAGCCTTCTGGTTAGCAGTTACATGCCTTAGGCACTATGCTACCAGAGCTCCCATATATATATAGACACACATATATATGTATAGGAGCTCCAGTGGTGTAGTGCCTAAGGCATTTGACTGCTAACCCACAAGCCACTCCTGGGAAGGAAGGTTGGGCCATCTACTTCCGTAGTGATACCACTTCGGAAACCCAAGGAGGGGTCGCTATGAATTGAATCTGACTCCATGGCAGTTGTTATGTTGTGTTGTGTATATATATATATATATATATATATATATATATATATATATATATTTAAGGAGCTCTGGTGGTGCAGTACCTAAGGCATTTGACTCCTAACCAGAAGGCTGGTGGTTCAAACTCACCAGCCACTCTGTGAAAGGAAGATGGGGCACTCTACCTCCATAAAGGTTTACCACCTCAGAAATCCAGTGGGGGTCAGTCACTGTGAGTCAGAATCAACTTGATGGCAGTAGGTTTGGTTTTTCAGTGGCTTATAACACTGTTGGAAAGAATATGCTGTAACAAATAGCGTTTAAAATTCAATGGCTAAAAAAATAAAAGAAAGCAAGAAGTAGTTCATAGTTTGCTCAGTTCCCAGGTGGAGGCTCCCAGTCAGCCCAGCTCTACTCCAGCAGGTCATGCTGCATCTGTCTGCGCATGACTTTCAGGGTTGCTCTTGTCAACATTCTCCCAGGCCATGGCAACGTTGAAAACAAGGAGAGGTGAGCATGGGGTTGAGAGGGGGTGGAGGTGCTTCCTTTCCGTTGTTGTTATTTGTTTGTTTTCGTGTTTTCCAAGAGCTGGGTCTAGATGTGGTGTATTCCACTTCCAGTCACTTCACTGGAAGTCACTCAGTCTTATGCCACATCTACCTGTAGTGGAAGGTGATTCAGGTGTGTTTAGGTGACTCAGGAAGAAGGGGAGAACTGGCTTTGGGTGAAGAGTAAACACTCTTTGGCAGATCAACCCATCGGTAAATGGGATGTCACTGATCATGTGTGATTTGCCTATGAATGCAGGCAAACCCTTGTTTCATTCATCCTAGACCCTTGTCTAAGAAATAGCCAAATTAATTTATTATTATTATTAAAAAAAAAAAAAAATTGCTCTCAAGTGATTCTGACTCATGGCAGCCTCTTGAGTGGCAGAGTAGAACTGCACTCTATAGAGTTTCCAGTGGCTATGATTTTTTGGAAATAATTCCCCAGACCTTTCTTCTGAGATGTCTCTGGGTAGAACTGAACTTTCAACCTCTTGTTTAGCAGCAAGCACTTACCTGTCTATGCCACCCACAGACTCCTAGTAGCTAAATAGATTGTACAGATAGAACTAGACATTAAAAATCAGTTGAACATGACAGATACATAGACCAATGGAATAGAATTGAGAACCCAGATATAGATCCATCGACCTATAGTCAGCTGATCTTTGACAAAGGCCCAGAATCCATTAAATGGGGAAGAGAATGTTTGTTTAATAAATGGTGCTGGCAAAACTGGAGATCCATTTGCAGAAAAATGAAACAAGATCTGTACCTCACACCACACACAAAAACGAACTCCAGATGGATCAAATACTTAAATGTGAAACCTAGAACTATACAGTTTCTCAAGGAAAATTTAGGGTCAAACTTAAGAGCCCTAATATTTGGCATAAATAGACTACCAAGCATAATTCAAAATGCACCAACAGCAGAAGAGAAGCCAGATGATTGGGACCTTCTAAAAATTAAATTTTTATGTGCTTCCAAAGACTTCTCCAAAAGAGTCAAAAGAGAACCTACAGATTGGGAAAAAATATTTGGTAATAACATATCTGACAAGGGACTTATCTCTAGAATTTATAGAACACTCCAACACCTCAATAACAAAAAGACAAACAATCCAATTAAAAAATGGGCAGAAGACATGAATAGACACTTCACCAAGGAGGATATTCAAGCGGCCAACAAACATATGAAGAAATGCTCACGATCATTAGCTATTAGAGAGATGCAAATCAAAACAACAATGAGATGCCATCTTGCTCCAGCACTAGTACCAAAGTTCAACAAGACAGAAAATAACAAATGCTGGCGAGGTTGTGGAGAGATTGGGACTCTCATACACTGCTGGTGGGAGTGTAAAATGGTACAACCATTGTGGAAAGCAGTATGGCGATTCCTTCAAAAGTTGGAAATACAAATACCATTTGACCCAGCCATCCCATTACTAGGTATATACCCTAAAGAAGTGAGAGCCATAACAAGAACAGATATATGCACGCCGATGTTCATCGCAGCACTATTTACAATAGCCAAAACTTGGAAACAACCTAGATGTCCAACAACTGAGGAATGGATAACCAAACTTTGGTACATTCACACAATGGAATACTATGCAACGCTAAAGAATAATGTAGAATCTGCAAAACACCACATAACGTGGATGAACTTGGAGGACATTATGCTGAGCGAAATAAGTCAGTCACAAAAGGACAAATATTGTATTAGTCTGTTATTGTAAAAGTTAAGGAAAGGTTTATATATTGGAGGACATTTTCTTTGTTGGTTACCAGGGATGGGAGGGGAGGGGAGGGAATGCTGTTAGATAGATAGAGATAAATATTGATTTGGGTGAAGAGAAGGGCAATGTGCCAAATGTGAGTGACCAATATGGCAGCATTGAGGATGAGAAAGACAGAGAGAGTTACATGGGCAGTACAGACAACAAATATGAACCCCTTTGCATATACAGTACTGAGTTGTCAGTGAAAGCAAACATGGGTATAGGGACGGATAGATGGGTGAACAAGCTAAACAATTAGGTATGTCTAAATGGAGAGTGTATCCAAGATCAGATATAGGGTTGGCAGACAATGGGCCTATAAGTTCATGTGAATGATCAGAATTCCCAGGTGTATAGTAGAGCTGACAAGGGGCAAGGTTATGGTCATTACTTGGTCACAGCCAGCTACCCAGAGGGACCGAGTAGTTGATCCTGCAGGCTTGGGACCATAGTCGCAGGGGACATCAGGCTCAATTGGCATAACATACTATACAAAACATTGTTCCACCTACTACTTTGGCGAGTAGCGACTGGGACCTTAAAAGCTAGGAAGCTGTCATCTAGATGCAACAACAGGTCTTTCCTCGTCAAGAAGAAAGAAGAAAACAAAATTAATGGAAACAATCAGTCCTAGCGACTGGTACACCATCCGATCTGCAACCTATACAACTATGAGACCAGAAGAACTAGATGGTGCCCAGCTACCACTGCCATCCACTTGGAAGGGATGTAGGAGATTCTGCATAAAAAGGGAGAACAATGTGGTACAAAACTCAAAATCATTTGGAGGCAAAAAAAAAAGAAGGTGGGGACCAGGTTTGCTGGTCCAATAGAGCCTGGTGTAACCACTGAGACTATGGCCCCTAGCTGCCCTTCAGGTCTGGAATTGAACCCACAACTGTGGTTTCCAGCCAAACAAAGTACAGGCATGTGAGTTAAACATTTACCTCAAGTAGACACACGCCCTGGAGAGAACAATTATGGGAGAAGGAAGGGCTGCTTATGCACAGGGAGATAGCTCAGGGTGCAGAAGAGTATGAAGGGATGGATACTGGGAGGAGGTAACTCTGGGGAGGAAGTGGGAGGGGAGCTGCTGCATTGTAAATTTTGGTCAATGACATGAGAGAAAGTATATGTGAACTGCTGTATTTAAAGTGAATTTACTCTGTAAATCTTCACCCAAATCCTAATAATAAAAAAAAAAAAAATCAGTTGAACAGTGCTTGGTATGTTCTTTGCGTCTTCATGGGCCTCATAGAATAGGTTCCTTATTTTAAAGCTTTCACATCTCTCATGAGTAATTCAATAAATGATTGAATAAATGGATGAAGATATGCCTCACCTACTAGCCCAGGGAGCAAAGTGTGGGAGAAGGCCAGAGTCTGAATCTAAAAAAATATATAATAATAATGATACTGATTAAATCACACAGTTGGCTAGCCAGTCAACTTACAAAATAATATGTGTGCAATATCATTTTGATTTTGGCTAGAGTACTCCAAAGCAAGCACACAACCTATTTTGTAATTGAGGAACCTGAGGTGCTCAAGGATAACATGACCAGCTTAAGATCACACAGTAACGGCCCAAAGTGGGAAATTCAGCCCAGGCCTCTGATTCCACAAACAGCTCCCTATTCACACCATCACATGGCCGTGTGTTTTGGTCTAAGCAACAGAATTCAAGATCTGGCTCTGGAGCAAAAGGCACATGCAATGGGTCACCCAATTTTAATTGGTATCCCGAGGGAGCACCATGGAATGGAGATGAATACCTGGGTGGAATAGGAACTTTTAGGGCCAGACTTGAGCCCAGAATGTAGGACAAATAAATTGTCCAATGTATGTTATGCCAAGCTCTGTGCCATATGGGTGGCATAGAGCAGAAGTCAGAAACTATGACTTGTAAATAAAATTTTGTTGGCACACAGTCAGTCATTCATGTACTTATTGCCAGTGGCTGCTTTCACGTTACAATAGCACATTGAGTAGTTGCAACAAAGATCATAAAGCTCATAGAGCCTTAAAAATTTACCCCCATGCCCTGTACAAAAAAAAGTGTGCTGACTCTGAGACGGAGCAAGACTATTGCAGAAGACAGAGAAACAGTGGGTGACAATTCAATAAGGCGAGCCCAACATGAGAGTTATGGTCAGGATCAAAAGTGGAACAAGGGAGTGAGGGTACTTAGCACCACCTGTTTCTACAGGAGAGAAGAAGGTGGCTGTCTTAGTTCTCTAGTGCTGCTATAACAGAAATAACACAAGGGGATAGATTTAATGATTTATACTCTTATAACTTAGGAGGCTAGAAATCTGAGTTCTGAGTGCCAGCTCTAGGAGACGATTTTCTCTGTGTATCTCTTCTTCCTCGGAGGAGCCCAGGGACTCAGGGTCCAAAGGACATGGTCTACTCCTGGCTCCTCTTTCTGGTGGTAGTAGGTCCCCCTTCTCTGCTTCTGCTCTCTCCTTTTATCTCTTGTAAGATAAAAGGTGCAGACCACACCCCAAGGAAGATCCCCTTAGATTGGATTAGGGCTGTGATGGGACTAAGGATGTAGCAACTCATCCTCAATCTTAATCCTCTTACACCTGATTGGCTTATCACATCAGCTCACATCATGGGGTATCATTACATATCTGCCACATTACATTATTATCTAACTTCTAAACCACTGAGAATCCTGGCCAAGCCAAGTTGACATAAATTTTAGGGGGCACAACTCAATCCATGACAGTGGCCTTCCTCAAAGGGGAAAAAAAATGACAATTAGGTTGCATGTTGAAGGATTAATAGTAGTTTGCAAAACAAGAGAGGAACATGACCAGCTCTTACAAATGCCAAGATGAGAATAAAATCTCTGCCTTGGAAATCCAAGGAGGGGTCGCTGTGAGTCAGGTCCGACTCAACGGCACATAACAACAACAAGAACTTAAATGAGAGGGATGAAAGTCAGGCACAATGCATCCATTGAGCACGTACTGTATACCAGACCAGTAATGTATATTATCACATGTGATCCTCAAAACAAGCCTGCCAGGCAAGGCTTATCTCCATTTTACAAAAGAGAAGGTAAAACTCTTACAGTAAGAGATTTAGTAACTTGCCTTGGTTCTCGCAAGGCTCCCAAAGCCTATGCATGGTCTTCACCACTCTGTCAGGTAAGTAACACTGTCCTGGATTACCTAGTTGTTTTGGACCACCCAGCCTTGTCCTGAGGAGCTCTGGTAGCATAGTGCCTAAAGCACTTGACTGCTAACCAGAAGGCTGGT
Organism: Orycteropus afer afer; assembly: GCF_000298275.1. NCBI lineage: Eukaryota > Metazoa > Chordata > Mammalia > Tubulidentata > Orycteropodidae > Orycteropus > Orycteropus afer. The sequence continues at coordinate 8,288,675 of NW_006921656.1, read as the reverse complement.
GGTTCAAACCCACTGGCCACTCCTCGGAAGGAAGATGGGGCAATCTACTTCCATAGTGATATTGCCTCAAAAACCCAAGGAGGGGCCGCTATGAGTCAGGTCCGACTCGATAGCACATAACAACAACAACAGCCTTGTCTTGGCTCCAGCAAGCCAGCCCATGATGCTGGAAGCACAATGACAGAGGCAGAGGCATGGCAGCAGATGGTGGGACTTTCCAGGTACCCAGCTATGCACAATTGTCATGGCCAGACTTAACGCCCCTAAAGTTGAGGTCCACCACCTGTTAGTTTGTTGTACCATGGTGGCCTGTGTGTTGCAGAACCTATGCCACTGGTCTTTCTAATCCCAGCAGGGTCCCCAATGGTGGAGAGACATCAGTGGAGTTTCCAGATGGAGATAGACTTGGAAGAATGGTTGGGTGAACTACTTTCAAATATCAGCCAATGAGAATCTTATGGCTCACAATAGAACATTATTTGACTCACTTGCTTTGGATACGTCATCAGAAGTAATCAATCACTATAGGAAGGCATGGTGTTTGGTGAAGTAGAGGGCCATCAAGGGCAAGGAGAGCCTCAGTGAGATGGACTGGCATTGTAGGCACAACAATGGACTCACATACACGAACAGCCATAACAATGGTGCAGGACCAGGTAACGTTTCGTTCTGCTGTACGTAAGATTGCCATGAATCAGAGTCACTTGATAGCAGCTCTCTCTCTCTCTTTAATCTTGAGGCTGGCTCTCTGATGTATAGGGGAATAAGCCTAGGTCAATCCAAGCAGGGCCATGGATCACTAATCATGGTGAAAAGCAGCCCTATTCACAAATTCAAGGTGAGCTAATTTTCTCTGCTGATCAAGTCCTTCTCTCACCTTACTTCACTGAGTACCACTGTATTCCAAGTCCACAATCAACCTGGGCCTGAAGCAGCTACAGGAATCAGAGCAGGGTTGATTATACCCACTTCACCTTCACACTCAGGATCCAGTCATGGAAATATGTGAAAGAGCAATGCCTCATTTTCATATAAATGAATATTTAGAGGACCGTAAAGGGAGATGTGATCTAAAGCAACAGACAGAGGGGACAAAGCTCTTTTTGAGAATCTTAATGAACTCAGTTGAAACTTTGAAAGGAGAGCAACTGATTATCTAAAAATCTTTGCAATCATCACATTAAGACAGGATAAAATAATCTGCAATCATGACATTGAGATATGATACAACCATTCCTTTTCCTACATAAAAGAAAAAGAGGTCATCAGGGCAGCTTTATTTCTCAGGAAGAACCATGCTTGATTTTTTTTTTTTTTTTAAACCAATGCAAATGTATTTAGATAAACACTAAGGTATTTTCAAAACTGTCTTTTAACAATATTAAATACAGCTCTTGACAACCCAAAATGGCTTTAAAATTTCAAAGTCTAATTGCTATTTGATCATTCAAAATAAATGTGCTATGGTGGTTGATGTTAGGAGGGGCTAGTTAATCAAATCAAAATACAATATGAGTGCAATGTTTGTACTGCCTAAAGTATAGTGAAATGAATATAATTTATAGCATTCTTTAAATATCATTACAACTTATAAAATACAAGTCCACAAGAACTATAACACAGTAGAGATACTGCCTTGGAAACCCAAGGAAGGGTCACTATGAGTCAGACAATGACTCAACAGCAGTGAGTTCCCCCCTCATCCCAAGCCCTAGAAAAGAGTTCACACTCTTAGACCTTCCAGCTACCTTCAGGTTCAGGACTTGCTAAATTTTTTCAAGAATAAATTTTGATGAGAGTTCCAGTAAGATGGTGGAATAGGCAGACAGACTGCACAGACCCTCTTCAACAAAGAAAAGGGGAACCAATTAACACAGATACAGAAGATAATCCTGGAGCCCTGAGCTTTGCAGGGAAGGATATAGAAGTGGAATAAACTTCAAGTAGTAGAAGAACCTGCATGAAAGCACCGAAAAAGGGGACCTATGGAACTGCGGTCTATCAGCGATCCTGACGGAACAGACAGCTTAGATATTGCCGAGTGGTGTTAGGATCTAAGAATTAGCCTAAAAGGCAACCCTGCTAGCCAGGGGCTGCATGGAGGACTGCACTGGTGGCTGCTGAATAAAAGGGGAAGCAGCGAAGAGGAAGCCAGGCTGAGCTGTGGACTTTTGCCTGTCTGGAAGGTGCAGCCATTTTGAATGTTTACAAGCAGTTTGACCATTTTGGATACTTAAAGTGAAGGCATTCTCCCAGATTCCAGGGACTTAAGGATAGGCTCCACTTGCTGGGAACCACAAGAACATTCCAGATGTCAATGACTGGAAAGGTGTGATATTTCCCTTGTTACTCTTATACCTCATACCCTCTTGGTGAATGGAGATACACCCATCCCTCACTCTCACCCACCTTCTGGGCTGACAGAAATTCCATCCCAGTCTGTGTGCTTAGACAGAAGCTAGGTGCTCTGCCCCGCCCTGCCCCATTTTTTTTTTTTTTACTTTGTTTGTTTTTGTATGTTTTAAAATTATTATTATTAGTGTCCTTTTTAGTATTATCCTTTATTCTTCCCTTCCCAGGTTCTAGTTTTCAGCTTTTCCTCTCTTCCCTGCTCCTGGTGCCCATTTTTCTTCTTTCTTGTGGTTAACCCCATTCCTTATTTTTCTTTTTGCATTTTTTACATTTTTTTCCTTCACTATTCTACTCTACCTTTTTTCTCTTATTTCCCTCTCCCAATATATTGCAGGATTTTATTTTTTGGTTATTGCTACTTTGTGTTTACACAGTATGTTTCTTGGCCCCTTGCTTTTACTTTTTTGATGGTTATTTGATTGCTGTTTTTGTCTAACTGAGTGGAAGACAGCAACAGTGCCTATACGACACAACTACACCTGCACCTCCTGCAGCTTCATTTTGAGTGAGAGCCACCATTTCCTTCTCCACCAACTGGCCAATGATAAACCACCACCAAGAAAAGCCTGACTTACCCCTAACTGCTCTTTACAAACAGTTAACATAGATCTAAATACAACAACATCACAATGTCTCAGAGACAACAGACCATTACAGTTCACACAAAGAAGCAAGATAAAGTGGTTGAAACAAGGGAGCAGGAGACAGACCCAGAACACATACCTCAGGAACAAGCAGCAGTGGAACTCTCTGATAAGGAATTCAAAGAATTATATTTAGGTATCTTCAAAGGATTGAGAAACAGATCAAATAAAACATTGACAAAATTAAGGAAAACACAGGAAAAAACCCTAGAACAATTTTGGAAGAAAATACAAGAACAAAATGACAAAATAAATGAAAAATTAGAAATAATTCTAAATCTACAGATAGAAATCCAGAAGATTAATACTAAATTTTCAAAAATAGATAACACATTAAAAGGGCAAAGGAGTAGAAATGAATCAACAG
>NW_006921656.1:8274403-8276461 GCF_000298275.1 Orycteropus afer afer | reverse complement strand
TCATCCATCACACAAATAAATAAAGCAAAGAAGAAAGATAAAGAACCACATGATCATATCAATCAATGCAGAAAAGGCATTTGATAAAATCCAACACCATTCCTGATCAAAACTCTCAGCAAAATAAGAATAGGAGGGACATTCCTCAACACAATAAAGGACATCTGTGCAAAACCAACAGCCAATATTATTCTTAATGGAAAGAGACTGAAACCATTCCCCTTGTGAACAGGAACCAGACAAGGATGCCCTCTATCACCACTTTTATTCAACATTGTATTGGAAGTCCTTGCCAGGGCAATAAGGCAAGAAAGGGAAATGAAAAGTATCCAAATTGGTAAGGAAGAAGTCAAACTATCCCTATTTGCTGATGATATGATCCTATACCTAGAAAACTCAAGAGACTCAGTCAAAAATCTACTGGAACTAATTGTGCTACTTAGCATCATGGTAGGATACAAGATCAACATCTAAAAATCAGTTGGATTCCTCTACACCAGCAAAGAGATTGCTGAAAAAGAAATAAGAAAATCAATTCCATTTATAATAGCTACAAAAAAAAATAAAATACTTGGGAAAAAATCTTACCAGGGACACACACGACCTGTACAAAGAAAACTATAAAAAATTATTTCAAGAAAGCATAAGGGATCTACAAAAACAGAAGAACATACCGTGCTCGTGGATAGGAAGATTGAACATCATGAAAATGTCAATTCTACTCAAAGCAATCTATACATTCAATGCAATACCAATCCAGATCCCATCAACATATTTTAAGGATATGGAAAAATCTATCACTAACTTTATATGGAAAGGAAAGAGACCTCGGATAAGCAAAGCACTATTGAAGAAGAAAAACAAAGTAGGAGGTCTCATAGTGCCGGATCTCAAAACCTACTATATAGCCACAGTAGTCAAAACTGCCTGGTATTGGTATAACAACAGACACACAGACCAATGGAATAGAATTGAGAACCTAGAAATAGATCCATTGACCTATGGTCAGCTGATATTTGACAAATGGCCAAAATCCACAAAGTGGGAAAAAGATTGTCTGTTTAACAAATGGTGCTGGCAAAACTGGATATCCATTTGCAGAAAAATGAAACAAAATCTATACCTCACACCATATACAAAAACTAACTCCAGATGGATCAAAGATTTAAATGTGAAATCTAAAAGTATAAAGTTCCTCAAGGAAAAATGAGGGGCAAATTTAGGGGCCCTAATATATGGCATAGACTACCAAGCATAACCCAAAATGCACAAACAGCAGAAGAGAAACTAGATGAAAGGGACCTTCTCAAAATTAAATTTTTATGTGCTTCCAAAGACTTCTCCAAAAGAGTCAAAAGGAACCTACAGATGATTGGAAAAAAAATATTTGGCAATGATATATCTGACAAGTGACTTACTTCTAGAATTTATAGAAAACTCCAACACCTCAATAACAAAAATACAAATAATCCAATTAAAAAAATGGGCAGAAGACATTTATAGACACTTAACCAAAGAGGATATTCAGGCAGCTAACAAACATATGAAGAAATGTTCATGATCATTAGCCATCTGAGAGATTTAAATGAAAACAACAATGAGATACCATCTGGCCCCAGCATTAGAAGCAAAATTCAACAAGACAGAAAATAACAAATGCTGCTGAGGATGTGGAGAGACTGGGACTCTCATACACTGCTGGTGGGACTGTTAAATGATATAACCACTGTGGAAAGCAGTATGACAATTCCTTAAAAATTTGGAATTAGAAATACCATTTGACCCAGTCATTCCATTACTAGGTATATATCCTAAAGAAGTGAAAGCCATGACAAGAACAGATATATGCACACCCAAGTCCATTGCAGCACTATTTACAATAGCTAAAAGATGGAAACAACCTAGGTGTCCATGAACAGAAGAATGGATAACAAACTATCTTACATACACACAATGGGATACAATGCAACCCTAAAGAATAATGCAGAATCTGCAAAACACCACATAATGTGGATGAACTTGGAGGACATTATGCTGAGTGAAATAAGTCAATCACAG
>NW_006921656.1:8250221-8274143 GCF_000298275.1 Orycteropus afer afer | reverse complement strand
GGATAGATGGGTGGACAGGCTGAACTATTAGTTATGTCTATGCAGGGGGGAGTGTGCCAAAGACCATGTATAGGGTTGGCAGACAATGTTTCTACAAGTTTATTGGTATGTTCTGTAAGAATCCCCAGGTATATAGTAGAGCTGACAAGGGACAAGATTGTAGTCACTTCTTGGCCACAGCCAGCTGCCCAGAGGGAGCGAGTAGTTGGACCTGTGGGCTCAGGACCATAGTGGCAGGGGACATCAAGCTCAATTGGTATAACATACTACACAAAACATTGTTTCACATCCTACTTTGACAGGTAGCGACTGAGATCTTGAAAGCTTGCAAGCAATCATCTAGATGCAATGATGGGTCTCTCTTTGTCCAGAGCAAAGAAGAATGAAGAAAACCAAAGATTCTTGGAAACAATTATTCCAAGCGACTGGTACACCATGCAATCCTCAGCCTATACAACTATGAGACCAGAAGAATAAGATGGTGCCCAGCTACCACTGTCAACCACTCGGAGGGGGATCTAGGTAGGAGATCCTGGATAGAGAGAGAGAACAATGTGAACCAAAACTCATAATAATAATAATAATAAAAAGGGACCATGTTTGCTGGTCTGATAGAGCCTGATGGAACCACTGAGACTATGGCCCCTAGCTGCCCTTCAGGTCTGGAATTGAACGCATTCCTGTGGCTTCCAGCCAAACAAAAGACAGGCATATGAGCTGAACATTTACATTAGGTAGATAGACTCCTTGGAGAGAACAATCATGGGAGAACAGAAGGGATGTGTAGACACAGGGAGACAGCTCAGGGGGCAAGAGTGCATGGAGGGAAGGACACAGGGAAGAAGTAACTATGGGGAGGAAGGGGGAGGGAAGCGTTGCACTGTGGGAAATTGTAGTCAATGTCATGAGACAAAGTGTATGTGAGTTGCTGCATGGAAAGTGAATTTTCTCTGTAAACCTTCACCCGAATCACAATTTAAAAAAATAATAAAATAAGAACTATATTACAACTAAGTTTGGATTTGAATATATGCCCATTCTCTTAAACATCGGCAGTGTAACTAAAAGAGAGACAATTCAAAATGACCTAAATATTGCTTTGGTTATAGACCTTCTGAAGGGAGCACCCTTGAGGGCGGACTTGGTTCTACTGGAACTCAATTCACTCAGTACTCGTTGGGAGAGAGGAGACCAGTGCCATGCTTGGACAAGGATGACAACAAAACTCCTTTGTGGACAGAGATTCCTCAGTCCTACTGGAAGATGGGATGGTCCAGGGAAATCCCCAAGTGGAAAGTCATCTCTGGAGACTTCATCTGAGTTTCCTGGGCAGAAGGAATAGCAAGACTTTCATCTCCCATGAAACTCGCCCAGGGATGTATTTTCAATGTGGGACCTCCAGATGGATTAAGAGGCAGAGGAACAAAGTTTGGGCCAGTTTTCAGTGTGAAAGAAAGAACCTAAAATACTAAGAGCATTTGTAATATCCTTCCCATTGGACCCCATCTGCTCTATTAAAAGAAAGGCCATTAAAACCCAGGAGTCCTGATGGTTTAGACAGGTCATCAGAGTCAGGAAGACGAGGGTACCTCTGCCTTATCCAGGAGGAGGGAGAGCTGGTCCAGGACACAGTTTGCCCAATTGAGGGATCAACATCCTGGGATTGGAATGCAACGGGACTGATATCTGCTGTACACACGGCATCTTGGATGCCAGGTCCTCAAGTCATCCCAGTTGAAAGTGCTTCTGGCCTCTGATCTAATAGCACAGAGGAGTTTCTTATGCTCCTGGGCCTCAGCCCAATGCTGCCTTTGAAAACTGTTTCATAAAAGCTCAAACACACGATTTGCTGCGGGCACTTTTGGTTTTCTGCGTGCATTTTCTTTACATTCATCGGGGTTTCCTTGACCAACCAGAGCTGTCAACCACGTATTATGAGCTCTGCTGTCAGAATTAATCAGTGGGCGTTCAGAGAGCCATTTCTTCTCTTGGAGCTGACGCTCATTTTCCGTAGTCATCTACCACTTCAGGAGCAAAACTCATGCTTTTATCTGCTGAGGAATTTTCTCTGCTGTCTTTCCCCTGTGGAGTTAATTTCCTGCAGAGTTCCTCTTCATTTTCTTGAGAGTTTAGGGCATTCATTTAAGTTTCAGCTGAAACATTTGAACACCACTTTCAATTTGTGCATTTTCTGATTGCTGTAATGGGGAAGCAGAGACCGCCCCCCAAATCCTCAGCAGAAATGTGCTCCTGACTTACTTTCCAAAACTGTGTTACGTGGCCAATTTACCCATCAGAAGGTCTCAATAATTATGTCTCTCCACAGATTCCCATTGTCACTTCTTTGTTGGGGCCTCTCTGTCTCTTTTAGCTACCCCTTTCCCATATTCCAGGTCTCTCAATCATCAGTTGGCAGAGCCACCCAACACATGGCTAATTTTTGTTGTAGGGACCCCTGTCCCTTTAAATCTCATTCTGTCTCTCTAGCTCACCTGGAAGGGCTAAATAAGCTGAATAGGGTGGTTTCCTAAACAAAGGAGCAGTTTCCCACCTTTTAAAATTGATAGTGCCTAAGGCACTTGACTGCTAACCAGAAGGCCGATGGTTCAAACCCACCAGCCACTCCTCGGAAGGAACATGGGGCAATCTACTTCCATAGTGATACCGCCTCAGAAACCCAAGGAGGGGTCGCTATGAGTCAGAGCCAACTCCACGGCACATAACAACAACTACAACAACAACATAGGGATCAATTAGTTCAAATTGCAGTCAACTTTATCTTCCCATGACCCATATTTGCCAGCATTCATGGTTGGAGTGGTAGTAGTATACCAGTGATAGTTAACTGTGGAAGGCCCTACTACATTACAGGGAAAATCTATACCACTGGCTGACACCTCACAGGTCATTCTGATCAGAACAGTGCTCTAGCTCTGAGCAGCTTGGATTCAAGAAAAGATGGAAGGGAGGGAGGGAGGGAGAGAAAGATAATCTGTTTGGGGACTGTATGAAGGAGTCCTGGCAGTGCAACAGTTAGGAAATTGACTGCTAACTGAAAGGTTGGTGGTTCGAACCAATCCAGCGCCTCCATAGGCAAAAAACCTGGTAATCTGCTCCCTTAAAGATTACAGCCAAGAAAACCATATGAGACAGCTCAACTTTGTCACTTGGAATCATTATGAGTTAAAATTGACTTGACAGCACCGAACAGCATAAACTGTATAAACACAATCATAAGTCAAAAAAAATATCATGTTGCTGCCGTATTTACTTTTTGGTTTGAAAAATTTAAAAAATCAATTCATTTTATAAGTTGAATGCATTAACTCTGTTTGTCTGTGTGTGTGTGTGCGTGCATACAAACACATGTGTGTATGAGTGGCAGCTTACAGCTTGAATAAAATTGTTCTATCCCTTCTTAGATATTAGCTCCAGTTTAGCCAAGGACAAAAATAAATCTCTTTGTAACTGACTGAAAAAGAAGTGTGAGTCCAGTGAGAAACAAAAAGTAACTTCACCAAGTTCAAAATCAGTGGGGTTAATATCATTATCACTGACTTTTCTTTTGCTCTCAGGGGACTCTTTTTACCTCCACTAGCCTGGATAACTTTGCAGGCACCTGCACAGTATTCTTTTCTGTGTGTTTTGAACTTACTCTGCTAAGAAAAAAGGACTGCTCATTCGCTTAGTTTTTCAGTATAATAAAACACGGGTTTGCTAATGATGCTACTTTTAGACCCATGAATCAAGCTCCTCTCTGCATTTGAGTTGTGACCAAACGAGCCACCTTCACATGTTCAGAGCCAAAGCAGGCCACTTGGAAGGAATGAGCAGACTGTGGACTTTGGGTCAGGCCAGACATGTTCAAATCCCAGCCTTGCCACTTCCCTTGAGGTGACCCAACTCCTTTGACTATTATTTGTCTTATTTGCAAAATAGAGAAGATAAAGATAGTGGTGTGAAGGACTGATATTTAACCACGCTCTTGTACCGTTATGGACTTTCAACCAATAGAGAAAGGACGTAAATCTTAGGATGAGAAAATAGAATAGCTATGACGTTATTTGAACAGTACCACTAACATTCTTGCCACCATGTAAGACATGTGTCTTAGTACATTTTGGGAGTGTCCAGCAGAGTTTTGTCCATCCAAAATTGTTTCCTCTTGGTGAACCCCACAGAAAACCCCTCCCCTTGATTTCGATGGAAAAAACAAGGAAGGAAATAATGAGCACCTAAGCCTTACCGCTACCGTGCAGGCTGAGTAAGGCAAAACAGTACTGCGCTGGTAACAATGACAGTGGTAATTGCCAGTGCCTTCTGAACACTTCCTCCGCTCCAGGCACAGTGCTACGTGCTTTACATGCAATTCTCTCTACAAGCCTATTAAGTCGACGTCCTCGCTGCTCCTGTGTTACAGAGAAGGACTGAGGCACCGAGAGAGTAACTAATTGACTCAGGTCTCTTGGCTGGCGTGTGGCATAGCTTATTAGCCGATAGGTGACATCAAGGCAAAGAGGAATCTTTAGAGCCCTGAGCAGAAATCTGATGTCCCTTAGAGAGGAAAGGAGCCGGCAGGAGCCTGAGCCAAGGAAGGAACTTAATAAACACTAGTGGCTGGGAAGGCGGCAACGCTCAAAGCACTGCCTATTGTCCTCACTGTACTCAAGTGGGGACTGGAGTGGACTCCACAGCCACATGGCACAGCCCTGACAGGGATGGGAGTGGTGCACTTCCCTGAGCCCACCTTCCCCCAAGCTGGGCTCTTTGCCAGTGCATGTGAGACTTATTGACAAATGCTTTCCAGTGCTTAGTAATTAAAATAAAGCTGTTGGAGGGGAAGAAAAAGATAAAACTAGCCAATTATAGTGTGTGTGTGGTACATGGCGTGTGTGTGTGTGTGTGTGTGTGTGATGTGTGATATAGGTATGTATGGATGTAGTGTGTACAGTGCATGTGTATGTGTGTGGTATGTAGTGGGATGTGTGGTAAGTGGCATGTGGTGTGCATATATGTGTGGTATGTGGTGTGATGTGTGGCATGTTGTATGCGGTGTGTATGTGTGTGGTGTGCATGTATGTCTGTATGTGTGGTATGTGATATGATGTGTGTATGTGTGTGGTAAGTGGTATGGGGTGTGCTTGTGGTATATGTGTGTGTGTTGGGAGTGTTTGATATGTGGTCTGTGGTGTGATGTGTGTGTGTGTGTGTGTATATGAGGTGTAGGGGGCATGGTAAGGGGTGTGTGGGTGTGGTGCATGTGTGTTGGGAGTGTGCAGTATGTGATGTGTGGGTGATAGGTAGTGCATGTTTGTGTGCTGTATGTGTGTGTGTATGTGTGGTATGCAGGGTGTGTGTGTGTAGGAGACGGTGGGTGGGTGTGTGCCATGTGGATGTGTGTGTGATGTATTGCAGAATTCTGTTACAGACACACACAGAAGTCCTTGAGGTGAAGCACACCCCAAATTCCAGGAAGACCGCAAGGGACAAATGAATGAGATAGTAAGTAAATCAGTAAATATCATGCACCGTGATGACAAGCTTCTAACGTGAAGTCTGCACTCAGTCGACTTCAGACTTTTCTCGAAAATGATCCTCTACATTTAGAGAAAGTAAAAAACTTAATTTTTTTTGGTCACTACTGCAGAAGGACTTGGTGGCTGGTGGTAAACGGGTCCCACTAGACCCAAGTTTGAATCTCTGCTTCCCTTCAAGCTTCCTTTAGGTTCACAAGTAAACTGTAGTATGTTTCTCACAAAATTGGTATCTGTCATGCACTCTTAAGCAAATGGTCATTTTCCACTCAAAACTATTTCCTTAGTGACTGAAAATCTTCAACTGCTGTTGGCAGACTCAATTTTCGAAGTGCCAAAGTGTCTAGAACACGTGGGGAAGTAGAATTCTGCTTCGCAGATGTTACTGAGCCTTTACTGCATGGTATTTGCTGGCTTGCTCTCGGATTCATGCCCCACCCTTTCCCTGCCAACAGGCCCTCCATGTGCCAGTCCAGGGCAGCCAACGTGATGCAGTCAGGAGATGTGAGAGTAGGAGGCATGGACTATATTTTGTTGGAATTCCGCTCAGATCTTGGGGGTCTATATTTTTTTTATTATTGTTATTTAAAGTACACACAACAAAATACCCCAACAATTTCCACATGAACCACACAGTGACACTGATGGTGTCCTCCAGGCTGCAACCACTCTCCCTCTTCTAAGTCAGTCTCCTCCTACTGACGACACTCACTTCCCCCTAAGCTTCCCATCTAACCTTTCAAGTTGCTGTCAGCAATTTGGTCCCATACAGTAAGTTCTTTAAAAATCACAATGCTCATGTCAGACATCTGTTTTTAAGTTAAGCTAACTGTTGCTTGGTTTAAAGAAAGCTGTAAGGGATAGTTTAGTTTATGGTTTCAGAGTTAAAGACCAGGGGTCTGCTTAAGGTTTGGGATGACCACCTCCAGCTACTGAAAGTGTTGTTGCTGAAGACCCATACCTATGCCCTTTTCTGCAAGATTGCCCTTGCAACTAGAGTCATCTTGTCTGCAGGGGCCTGGGAGTCACACACACACACACACACACACACACACATCACATGGCTCTTATTCAATAACTGACTTGTGTAGAGTCTATAAAACCCCATTTCCCTTACCTCAAAGCAGGACAGACACTGTGATGCAATTTGTACCCAAAAGCTCCCTGGGGGATGTGGCTAATGCTAGACTTCACCTTGAACCCCACTGTTGCTTACATATCCAGGGCTTCATGGCCAATGAAACACAACCAGAATGGACCTGAATTTTTTTATATATGGCTGAACCAAAATGCTAACCAGAACTGGAGACAATTATAGGCCAAAGCTCTGCTAGAAACCTAGTCTCCCTCTTAGAAAACAAGGGCAGCATGAGAGTTGCACACAACCAAATCTCTTGACTGGCTAAGTAGAAAACAACGGTGTCCAGCTCAAATATGCTGGCCAATCACACCACTTTGAATGTTGTCACTCTCCCCAGACCTGGCATTAATCCATTTTCACATATTAGGCTCCTGAAAAGGCTCAACACACCTCACCCAACTCTCCCACTCCAGGTCTTCAACTTAAAATTTTCCCTATCCCAGTTAGCATTCCAGATCACCCAAATTTTAAACATGCAAGTCTGTTCTAAATTTTGTCACCATAAGTGAACCAATCTGAACCAATTCAAAGTTCTGCTTATGTCCTTGTCTTTCCCCACTGTGCCTCCCTCATGTAAAGATCCCCTAGAAAGCTTCTTTTAGTAAATGACTTACACATCAGTCTGCATCAGCCTCTACTTCCAGGGACCCAGCCTAGATGGAGGGGAGAAGCCTGGGTACTTCTTCTCTTCTGCTCTGCTTCAGCTGGAGTCTCAGGCAGGACCTGTGGCTACTCATTCATTGCAGCTCTCCCCACTACTTTCATTCCAGGTCCTCTTGGTGACTCTGTTCTCCATGGGTCTAGCACCTGGAGGTCCATCTCCTATGCATAATCATATCTGCTGAGCTCTTTGGCGAGGTGTCTGAATGGCCCCACCTCTAAGTTTCCAGCTCTCTTGGGCAGTGCCAGCTCTCAGGCTTTGGAATCACCCTCTTCCCACGTTGGTCCTCAGCCCTAGATATAGAAATGGCTGTCTGTAGTTGCAAATTGCTGGACTGTCTTCCCTTCCCCTGGTTTCAGCATTTCCAACACCTCTGTAACCAATTCCTGAGTTTATGTCCCTCAGTGGAACCACCTGGCATGGATTCCCTCTTCTAGATTGTGCTCTGGCTGATACACTGGAATTCTCGCATCATGCTGGATGCAGAAGGCATAAAAACAATAAGACTTTGATTAACTTGACCTCTGGGTGGTGCAAATAATTAACACAGCTGCTAACCAAAAGTTTGGAGGTTCAAGTGCACCCAGGTTCAAGTCAGAAAAAAAGACTTGGTGCTCTACTTTCAAAACATCAGCCACTGAAAACCCTGTGAAGCACCGTTCTGCTCTGACACACATGGGGTCACCATGAGAATTGACTCAACACAATTGCTTTTGATGGGGTTTACAAGATAAGGTGACCTCTGTTCTGATAGGAGCTACTATGGTGGAGAAGTATGCCAGACATCCTGGGGGGCACCAATGAGGTGGACATTTACCAGGGAAATATTCCCCTCGGTGGTGACTCTAGAGCTGACTGGTGAAGGATAAAAGTGAACCGAATTGCTGCTGTGGATTTTTTTTTTCCTGCTCCAAGCCAATTTTCCTCTTGGATGATAACAGAAAGTTGCGCTGATACCACTTAAGCCCCTCTTTTTACTCCCTTGCCTTGGCTGGTGGGTAGTCAATTAAACTTTTAGCCAGCCAGTGCTGGGAGCTAAGGCAGAAATCAAGCTCATGACACTCAACAGTTGCTACGAGGGAAGAATTTGCTCAACATTTCTCAGGCTGAAAGAACCGAAGAAAATATTCAAGCCTCAACTTACAATATTGAGGGATTCTATGGGGTAAACCTTGGAGAAGGATATCATGCTTGGTAAAGCAGAGGATCAGAGAAAAAGGGAAGATTCTTGATAAGATGAATGAGCACGGTGGCTGCAATGATGGGTTCACGCTTGACAATGAGAGTGAGGATAGCACAGGATCAGGCAGTGTTGCGTTCTGTTGTACACAGGGTCACTGTGCATTGAAAGCAACTCAATGCTACCTAACAATATGGGCAAAATATTGAATGACTCAGGAAGCATTAAAAAAGATGGAAGGGATACACACAGTCACAACACCAAAACTAACTGGTCAATGTTCAACCATTCCAGAAGGTAGCATATGATCAAGAATTGATGGAATTGAAGGAAGAAGTTCAAGCTGCACTGAAAGCACGAGTTGGAGGGGGTTGGAAAGACTTCAGGAACTGGTCGAATATTAATGGAGATGTTTCAACAATTGGATGCAATGCTGGAAGCTTTCACTTGTCTATGTCAAGAAATATGAAAAACAGCTACCCAGCCAACCAACTGAATGAGTTCCATATTTATTCTCATTCCAAAGACAGGTGATCCAACAGAAGGTGCAAATTATTGAATAATATCATTACTATCAGGAGCTCTGCCAGCATAGTGCCTAAGGCACTTGATGGCTAACCAAAAGGCTGGTAGTTCAAACCCACCAGCCACTCCTCAGAAGAAAGGTCGGGCAACCTACTTCCATAGTGATACTGCCTCAGCAACCCAAGGAGGGGTCGCTATGACTAGGGGCCGACTTGACGGCACATGACAATAACAAACAATCATTAATATCGCATGCAAGTAAAATTTTGCTGAAGATAATTTTTAAAAATTAGAGCACTATATCTACGGGGAACTGCCAAAAATTGAAGTTGGATTCAGAAGAGGACATGGAATGAGGGCTATCATTGCTGATGTCAGGTAGATTTTGGCTCAAAGCAAAGAATACTGGAATGATGTTTAATTGTGTTTTACTGACTATGCAAAGCATTCAATTGTGTGGATCATAACAAATTATGGATAACATTGTGGAAAACTGATATCTAGATCTCATAATTGTGCTCATAAGGAATCTGTACACAAAGAGGCAGTTATTCAAAGAAGACCAAGGGATACTGCATGATTTACAATCAGTATCCTTTTTTGGGAGCTCTGGTAGCATAGTGCCTAAGGCATGTGACTGCTAACCAGAAGGCTGGCAGTTCAAACCCATCAGCCACTCCTCGGAAGGAAGGTTGGGCAATCTACTTCCGTAGTGATACTGCCTCAGAAACCCAAGGAGGGGTCGCTATGAGTAGGGGCCAACTTGATGGCACATAACAACAACAACAACAACATCCTTTTTTACAATTAGTAAATTTCACTGATTTACAATCAGTGTCCCTTTCACCATACTTATTTAATTTTAACATGGAGAAAATAGTCCAGGAAGCTGGACTATATGAAGAAGAACACTACATCAGGACTGGAAGAAGACTCATTAACAGCCTGCAATTTGCAGACCCAACTTTGCTTCCTGAAAATGAAGAGGACTTGAAGCATTTACTGATGCAGGTCAAAGACTATAGTATCCAGCATGGATCACACCTTAACATAAAAGAAAAATCCTGGACTAATAAGCAATATGAAAAATGGAGAAAATACTCAACTTGCCAAGGATTTCATTTCACTTGGATCCATAATCAATGCCTATGGAAGCAGTACTCAACAAATCAAATGATATATTGCTTTGGGAAAATATGCTGCAAAAGACCTCATTAAGTGTTCTAAAGCAAAAATGTCACTTTAAGGACTAAGGTGTTCTTTACCCAAGCCATGGTGTTTTCAAACATATCATATGCATGTGAAAGCCTGACAATGAATAGGAAAACCAAAGAAGAGCTGATGCATTTGAATTATGGTGCTGGTAAAGAATACTGAAAATACCATGGGCTGCCAGAAGAATTAACACATCTGTCTTGGAAGACGTACAGCCAGGATGCACCTTAGAAGTTAGGATGGAGAAACTTCATTTCAGATATTTTAGACATTTTGTCAGAAGAAACTTGTCCCTGGAGAAGTAGAGAGTCAGCAAAAAAGAGGAAGACCCTCATCAAGATGGATTGACATAGTGGCTACAACAATGAACTCAACCATAGCAAAAATTATGAGGATGTCCCAGGACAGGGCAATGTTTCATTCTATTGTATGTTAAGGAACTGACTTAAAGGTACCTAACAGAAAAAATAACTGTATTCACAGTGTTGTCCATGGACCATTAGAATCAGCATCACTTAGAAGCTTGTTAGAAATGCAAAGTCTTGAATTCTACCCCAAAATAATAAAAAAAAAAAAAACCATGGCCATTGAGTCCATGCAAATTGATAGTGACTCTACAAGACAGAGTAGAACTGCCCCACAATGTTTCTGAGGCTGTAAATCTTTTTTTTGTGTGTGTGATTTGGGTGAAAATTTAGAGAAAATTCACTTTCCATACAGCAGTACACATACACTTTGTCTCATGACATTGACTACAATTTACCACAATGCAATAGCTCCACTCCCACTTCCTCCCCATAGTTACCTCTTCCCTGTGTCCATCCCTCCATGCACTCCTGCCCCCTGAGCTGTCTCCCTGTGCATACACAGTCTTCTTTCTCCCATGACTGTTCTCTCCAAGGAGTGTATCCACCTCAGGTAAATGTTCATCTCATATGTCTGTGTTTTGTTTGGCTGGAAGCCACAGGTATGGGTTCAATTCCAAGAGGCTGTAAATCTTTACAGAAGCAGACGCCTCATTGTTCTCCTGTGGAACAGCTAGTGGGTTCAAACTGCTGATCTTTTGGTTAGCAGACAGATGCTTTAACCACTATACCACCAGAGCACCTCAGTCCCTCCTCATCATTTTTGTTATGTGCCATTGAGTCGTCTCTGAGTCATAGCGACCCTAAGCACAGCAGAACGAAACACTGCCCAGTCCAGCTCCAGCACCAGCTCCATGATCCCTGCTATACTTGAGCCCATCGCTGCAGCCACTGTGTCAGTCCATCTCATCAAGGGCCCTCCTCTCCTTCATCGACCCTCCACCTTACCAAGCATGACATTCTTCTCCAGGGGATGGTCCCTTCTGACAACATGACCAAAGTAGGTGAGATGAAGCCTGGCCATTCTCGCTTCCAAGGACCATTCTGTCTGCATTTCTTCCAGGACAGATTTGTTAGTTCATTTAGATTCTTGGATTACTTGCTCATGGGTACTTTCAGCATTCTTCACCAGCACCACAACTCAAAAGCATCAACTCTTTTCTTCAGTGTTTCTCATTCATTGTCCAGCTCTCACATGCATATGAGGCAATTGAAAATACCATGGTTTGTGTCAGGCACGCCTTAGTCCTCAAAGAGACTTCTTTGCTTTTCAGCACTTGAAAGAGTTCCTTTGCAGCCGATTTGCCAAATGCTATATGTTGTCTGATGTCCTGACTGCTGTTTCCATTGGTGTTGATTGTAGAGCCAAGCAATGTGAAGTCTTTGATAACTTCAATCTTTTCTCCATTTATCATGATGCTGCTTATAGGTCTAGTTGTGAGGATTTTTATTATTATTATTAAGATGTAATCCATACTGCAGACTGTATTCTTCAATCTTCATCAGTAAGTGCTTCAAGTCATCCTCACTTTCAGCAAGTAAAGTTGTGTCGTCAGGGTATTGCTGGTTATTAATGATCTTTCCTCCAATCCTGATGCCACATTCTTCTTCATATAGTCCAGCTTCTTGGATTGTTTGCTCAGCATGCAGATTGAATGAGTATGGTGAAAGGATACAATCCTGACACACTCCCTTCTTGATTTTAAACCATGCATTATCCCCTTGTTCTGTTTGAAAAACAGCCTCCTTGTCCAGGTACCAGTTCCTCATGGGTACAATTAAGTGTTCTGGAATTCCCAGTCTTCTCAATGTTATCAATAATTTGTTATGATCCACACAATCAAATGCTTTTGCATAGTCAATAAAATACAAGTAAACATCTTTCTGGCATTCTTTGCTTTGAGCCAAGATCCATCTGACATCAACAATGATATTTCTCATTCCACATCCTTTTCTGAATCCAGCTTGCATTTCTGGAAGTTCTCTGTCAATATACTGCTGCAACTATTTTTGAATTATCTTCAGTAAGATTTTACTTGTGTGTGATATTAATGATATTGTTCAATAATTTCCACAGTCTGTGGGATCACCTTTCTTTGGAATGGGCACAAATATGGATCTCTTCCAGTCAGTTGGCTAGGCAGCTATTTTCCAAATCTCCTGGCATATCCAAGTGAGTCCCACCTCAGACCTACCAAATTAGAAATTCTTGGCCTGGGTCCCCCCAGTCTGTGCTTTAACAAGCCGTTCAGATGATTCTGATCCATGCTGAAGTCTGAGAAGTACTAGTCTGGATGGCCTCATGGCCCTTTCTTGCTCTAATTGTCTTGGTAGGGTCATGCTTGGCATTTGGTATGGGAAATGAAGAGTACCATTTCCACAGCAAATGAGAAGAGGCATCACAGTTATTAAGTACTCAATGAACAGCAGGTGCTCTGCTTTTTGGGACTTTGGATTCCTCCATGTGTGAAATCCTAATTATGATATAGAACTCATCTAGTTTTTCCTCCCAATTTGCTGAATCTACTGTCCTGAACCTCACCCAAAGACTACTGTTATTATTTCCACTCAAATTCTGGTTCCCTATGTTTTCTGGTTCTTTGGCAACTTCCTAGCTTGACTCCCAGAATTCCAGATAAGTCACTCATCTTCTCTAAACCATTTTATCAGGCTCACTGGACCTCAACCATGAGACCCAGCCCCTCCAACCTACCTGTGGTGGCTATGTTAGTGTGTCAGCTTGGCTGGGCTGACTGGTAATCAACTCCATGGTGGAATCCACTGTGAGAAGCTGAGTAGCTGCCTTTGGGTGTGTGTGGTCTGCTTCCTGTATATAAGGAGAAGCTTTGGGACTGGTCTCTAGCCTTTGGCATGCTTGGACCCTGCACATAGCCATGTCGTTGTTCAGCAGCCTGCTATGCTCTGCCAACCTTGGGACTTACAGTGGACTTAAGTTAATGGCCTGCTGTGTGGATTGGTAACATCGGGACTGTGCCTTTTTACTTTTCAACCTTGGGGTTTCTCAGCCTCAGCAGCCAACAGCTGTCTGAGTGAAGAAATGCCTCTAGCTCCAGTGGGCTGGGAGCAGGAGGCAGAGCTGGACCCCAAGGTTGAGGGGCTTTCACCCATCCCCTAGAGCCTGGCACTTGGCCATCCCATTTGTGGTATATTTCTTGTCAGAGCGGCACTAAGGTAACCAGAACTCTGCCTTACCCACTAGTGATACTGTGAATGTTCCAAAATGCAGAAACAACTCTGTCCCTGTGCTGCTAAGACTCATCCATTGCTCCCTAAAACCATGTATGAATACAGTCTGGACAATAATACATGAATTACAACATCCTTCATAACCTGATCCTATTTCTTCTCCAGCTTCATCTTCTGACACTTCCTCTCTACACACTGGGTCCACCCACAGATGTCACTTTAAGTTTTTCTCATCCTTTCTGTTTGCTCCTGTCCTATGGAATCACTATGAGCTGGAATGGACTCAATGGCAATGGGTTTGATTATCAGTTTGGTTTGACTTCTGTTACTTTTTTTCATACAGTGATAGGACATGCATTTACCCATATTTCCCTATGTGGGAAAGAATGGCTAATTGTTCGTGAAGTAATTTTTCTTTTCCTCCTGGACAAAGCTGGACCACATCTTCTAGACTTGCAATTATGGCAGCCAGAAGACCTAGTTCTGGTCAACAGAATATGCGTAGGACACATAAAATCTCTGAGCAAACCTCTACACCCTCTCTTTCCTCATCTACATAGTGTCTAGAGAATGACTCTAACCTGGACTCTGAATTCTGGCTGCAGACTTGGAGCTCTTTGCTACTTCATTATTAAATAAGACATCTCGTTACTGAGCATAGTTTCATGCTAGGTATCTTACTTGTATTATTTCATAACATACCTGGTGTGGTTGCTGTGTCAACTTGGCTGGGCCTGGTTTTGAGTGGCTGGGCAGCTGGATGTAGTTATTCCCCATGATGAGACTGGTCATCAACCCAATGGTAGAATCTGCTGTGAGCCGCTGAGTAGCTGCCTTAGGGATTTGGTTTCCTTCCAGTAAATAAAAAGCAGCTTTGAGAAACGTCTCAAGCTTCTTGGCACATCTGGATCCTGCACCTGGCCAAGTCATCACTGGTCTGTCATATTGTCTGCTGATCCAGGGCCTATTTAGCTAGTGGCCTGCCGTCTTGCTTAATGATCTTGGGACTGTGCCATTTTACCTGTCGACCTTGGGTTTGCCAGCCCCAGCAGCCAGCAGCTGCCTGAGCTTCTAGAACTGGCACTTTGAACTTGGATTCCAGCCTTCTAAACTATGAGAGAATAAATCCCTGTTTGTTCAAGCCATACATTTGTGGTATTTCTGATGTAGCAGCATTAGACCTTTTGAGGAGTGGCTGGTAGGCTTGAACTGCCAGCCTTCTGGTTAGCAGTCAAATGCCTCATGCACTACACCACCAGAGCTCCCAGTTTTTAGACTTTTTAGAGAACCAAAACACCTGGGAGAAGTAGTTATTTATTTATTTTTTAAGACGTCATGAGTTGGAATTGACTCGATGACAACTTGTAACTGGTACAGATGCTGATTCAGAAATAATTCCACTCAAAGTTATGAAGGTTATCAATAGCAGAGTAGTTTAGGTGCCATTGAGTTGTCTCTGACTCATGGCAACCTTGTGTACAACAGAACGAAACACTGCCCGGTCCTCTGCCAGCTTCACAATCCTTGCTATACCTGAGCCCATCATCACAGCTACTGTGTCAATCTATCTTGTTGAGGGTCTTCCCCTCTTTCATTGACCCTCCACTTTACCAAGCATGATATCTTTCTCCAGGGAATGGTCCCTTCTGACAACATGACCAAAGTAGGTGAGACGAAGTCTTGCCATTCTCACTTCCAAGGAGCATTCTGGCTGCACTTCCTCCAGGACAGATTTGTCAGTTCTTTTAGCAGTCCATGGTACTTTCAGCATTCTTTGCCAGCACCACAACTCAAAAGCATCAACTCTTCTTCAGTATTCCTTATTCATAGCAGAGTAGAGAACAGAGCAAAACTGGTCCCACTAACCTGTAGCCAGGTTCTTTCCACAGTGCCAAAATACCAACTGGTGATTGAGATGAAGGAAATAACGGGCAAGAAATTATGGAGGAAGAGATGGAGGAAGAAGAGGAGGAAGGTCAGCCTCTGCTGAGACCTTCTTCCTTCTGGTACAGGGCTTTTTGGCCTTAAAGGCAATCTATTCTTCGTGAGCATCCTGGCACAATTCCCACTTCTTTCTTGCTCTCTACCATCCCCGTGTCACTTTGCACTTGTAAAAAGCATCACAATCACTTGTAATACTGTCTGATTAGAAGCCGAGTCTATTTTCCTATGCAAATATGAAGCTACCCAGAGTGTGAAAGTGTTACAGAAAATTACTTGTATGGAATTGATTATTTTTTAAAAAGAAATATGGCAAGTTGCATTGGCAGGTGGTGAATCCAATCTTTTCAAATGGATGGAAATAATATTGAGCTATTGTTAAATGCTGCAAGGGGTGTGAGAGTAGGGACATGACCAAGAGTTGCTGAACACTGTGCTGACTCAGCTACAGAGCTGCAAGCTGCAAGGAACAAGACCAAAGCGCTATCTGTAGATTCCATACCAATCACGTTAATTGGAAACTAGAAAGAGGAAATGGTCACAATCCACAGATTTATCACCCAAAGGGCTGAGCAGTTCATAAATTTAATCCAGCCAAGGAATTGGAAAATAGAATTGATGCTTATACGAATTGTGGGGAGGGAGGGCTCTCTAAACAACCTCTTGCAGCCAGATGGCCTGTTATGCTTGAACATATTTTATTTGAAGCTATTAGAAATATGAAAAGGCAGCTTCCTCCTGGCCCCTGGCTGAAGTATTGTAGCTTCTTTTTTATGGTCTTTATAAAAGAACAGCAATAAAGAGACACAAACAGGGTAGTTAAGTTTAATGGTGGTAAAAACCAGACACCTGAATATATGTAATTTATTTTCCTACAAAACTCACCCCAATCGAGGCTACTATTAATTAGCATGGGAATGTATTGCAGAGCCAAGATTGCGTGAGGTTTGTTATCTTGGCTACTTTATAAAAAGGAAAAACACAACAAGCAGGAAAATCTTTCTCACTTCCTCATAAAAGGAGATGGGGGGAAGACATCAGAACAGCCTGGGGGGTTGATCAGGAAAAGTACTTGTGTGAGGTTCCAGCGCTCCAGAATTCAGCAAAGGCTGTCCACACCAAGGGGAGGTTAGTGAATGGTCCGAGCGGGGAAACCCACATGATAAGAGGACCTACTACATGCCAGGAGCAAAGTCATGTGCTATAGATATCCCAAGTGTTTGTGATTATCTCCATCTTACAGAGATCTGTTAAGAGCTTTGGTCCAAGGGGTCATGCTGTCACTTTAAGGGAAAAGCCAAGACCCAGTGGAAGTGAACCAGTTACAGAGCCCACACCAGCCACTGTGTTTTGTTTGTTTGTTTCCAGGCTGCCAAATGTACCTGGGTGCTGGCCCAGCAGGGATGCAGGACCAAGAAAGGAGTGCTCACTGTCACTTCTCTAAAGGCCTCATTTACCTGCCGTGCGGTGAGTGGAGTTCGACATTTACTGCTTGTTTTATTTGCACTATTCATCACTGCGGACGAGGTGGAGATAAGTGAATCAATAAAACTCAATGGAACAACTACTGTTTCCATGCCAAGCTCTTGCTCAAACACTATTTAACGAAGAACATAGGTAGTCCTAAGAAATTCTTAAGTGTGATCTGATCCAGCCACATTATATCTGCAGCATTTTGGGAACAATAACTATTAAGGAACGGGAGGAGCCATGGTGGCACAGTGGTTAAGCGCCTGGCTGGTAACTGAATGCATTGCTTGCTCTTTTTATACATTTCATATTCTTTTTAAGGAGTGGGGAAGGCTTGATGGCTTTGCAAGTGTGGTGTCACGGAAAGACTCTATTTTTGGAAGGAGAGGTTCAACCCAGAAGTCTGCTGCTCATTGGCTATGCACTGAATAAGTTACTTTACCTCTCTACCCTCGGGTTCCTCCTGAGTAAAACGAGGGCAGTAACTCAACCTGGCTTTCTGTGGGGTTCAAATGACAGATTCCACGTGATAGGGTCTGGAGCCCTGCCAAGCCGTAGCAAATGTCCAATAAATGTCAGAGTCTTTCCCTTTGGCCTCCCCCAACTCCAGGATGTATTAACTACTAAAGTTGCACATTGTTTTAGACATCCACAGATTGGTTTCATCCCATGCTACTTCGCCTTATCTGACCTCCAATCTGGGAGACAGGCAGCACAGGAGCAAGCGGCCTCTTTTGCACACAAAGATGAGTAGATCAAGATGCAAGGGGTTGACATGCTGTGTCTGAGGCCCCACAGCAAGTAAGTGGTGGTCTGCACTGACCCTAGGACCATGAGCAGAGTCCATGTGCTTCCATGACCCCACATTTGCTCCCTTGTCATGTCTACTCCACCTTTCTTCAAGATCCTCCACTGTCTACACTGCAGCCTACTTATCCTTTCTCTGCCCTAGTTTCCTCACAGGCAAAGTGGAAACTCGAAGAGCAACCTTGCAATGTTATTGTTCGAAGCAATTAGATAGTGTGTGTAACGACCACAGCACTGTGTCAGGCACAGTGCTTAAGGAAAGTGGGATTGCATTTATGATACACGGGCATGGTTGTCATTGTCCTGTTGTTGATAAGAACTGACGTGTGCATGTAGACACTGGTGTGAGTACCCCATTTATAAATGGTCCTATCATATACATGAGTCTATACACACAGAATTGGAAGGATGACAACAATTTAAAACAGAGAGGGGGGAAAAAAGGCTATTTTGGCCTATACATGGGAAAATCACTGAAAAAGTTCTCTGCTTCCTCCAGTTGAGTCAGTGTTAACAAACAAGGCACACCATCTTGGTGCCATTGCTGCCAACTGAAGGGCTGATGTGATGCCTGCTGCAGAGGGTGGGCTTCAGGGAGCTGAGGGGTGGCCATCACTTTGCATTAAGCTCTGAGTTGCAGAAGGAGGTAGTCCTTTAGAAAGTAGAGTTTCTCACCAAAACAGGCCATGGAAATGCTGCCATGATTAACATGGGCCAACACATTGGCCAGTAATTCAGAGAGGCAGCAAACACAGCTAACAGCTGGCCTGCAAACACCAGGGAAATAATTTATGAGCTTCTGCTCAAGGCAGAAGGGGAAGGGATGTAAGGCCTAAGGATAAAAACCATATTTCTCACTTGTTTTGTCCAGGGAAAATCGCACCCTAGATTAAGAGGTTCCTAGACCCTGATGAGAGAGAGGTAAATTCTTGTGATCATCTCTACAATCCAGTGGTTGCTGGAGAAGAAACAAAGCCACATTGTCCTGAAGCCACAATTATCTTTATGGACATTCACTAGTTCCGACAGCTCTGGGATACCACTGAACATTCCAGATGATTGGTGGTGTACCTTCTAATAAGGTGATCACAACATAATCACTAGAGCTAAGTTGAAAAGGGAAGATACAAAAGAAGAAAGAACAGGAGGAATGATTTATATACTGGAAAGAAGAAAGAGTGTATAAGGAGAGAAATGAGAAAGAGGGGCAGCGAGAGGGCAGGAATGAAGGCATTGAAAAGGATGGTAAAAACCAGTGACCATGGGGTTGGTTCAGACTCATGGAGACCCTGCATGTGTCAGAGCAAATCTGTGGTCTATAGGGTTCAATGGGTGATTTTTCAGAAGTAGATCATTAGGGTCTTTTTTCTAAGCCATCTCTGGGTGACCTTGAACATCCTACTTTTTAGACAACAGCACATGTAGTTTGCACCAACCCATATTGAGCATTTTTGATGTGCAGATTGAAGAAGAGTTGATACCTTTGAATTGTGGTGTTGGTGAAGAACACTGAAAATACCCTGGACTGCCAGAAGAGTGAACAAATCTATCCTGGAAGAAGTGTAGCTAGAGTGCTCTTTGGAAGTTAGAATGGCCAGACTTCCTCTGACCTACTTTGGTCATGTTGTCAGAAGGGACCATTTCCTGGAGAAGGGTGTCATGCTTGGTAAAGTAGAGAGTCAGCAAGAAAGGGGAAGACCCTCCACACAATGGGTTGACACAGTGGCTGCAATGATGGGCTCAATAGCAGGGATTGTGAGGCTGGTGCAGGACCAGGCAGTGTTTTGCTCCGTTGTACATGGGGTTGCTAGGAGTCAGAGCTGCTCAACGGCACCTAACAAAACCAACAGGCATGTCGTTAAAACAATTTTTTTCATTTAATATTGAAAATACAACTAAAAGTTAAGACAGAACAAACAATCCATTGTCATTGAGTCAATTCCAACTCAAAGTGACCCTATAGGACCGAGTTGAACTGCCTCCCAGGTTGGCCAAGGCTGTAATCTTTATGGAAGCAGACGGGCATGTCTTTCTCCCACAGAGCAACTGCTGGGTTCAAATTGTTGACCTTTTGGATAGAAGTTGAGTGCTTAACCACTGTGCCACCAGGGCTCCTTAACTAAAAAATATGTACTGTTATTTTAGGGAGGAGGAAATGGACACAGACAGATTAAATAACTTAATCAAGGTCACCCAACAAGCAACTAGAGGAACAAGGGTAAGAACCTAGGAAGGAAGAGGGGAGGGGAAAACAAGGAGGAAAACTAGTTTTAGAAAGTAGATATCAACAGCTGCTTTGTTGGGAAATCAGTGGCTTTTTTAACATGGCAAATAGGCATAAACAATGAGACTCTTTAATTGTGCCCAGCTTAACTCTCCACCCCAGAAAGTGAAAGCTCCAGTTAGAAGTGCATCTGGGCTGGGACCCATGCTCACTAATAGGGAGGGAGAGCATCAACCTGAGGGGTCAGTTAGCAGGATCACCATCTGCAAACGCAAAAACCTGTGCAAGGATTTTACAAGCTGCCTTCACTCTGGGCTTTTCAGCATGCCAGAATGGAAAACTCCAGAGACTAGGGAGCACAGCATCTAGAAGTAACATGCCAACGTCCATTTGGTTGAAAGAGCTAGGAGGTATGACAGTTCTATGTAACTGTCTTGTCTTGGAGTGGGAGAGAGGGACATCAAAGAACACAATTACTGGAATCACATTGTCCCTAAAAATCAATAGAAATGCAAGGAGTGAAATCAAAGGGGTTACAGAGAAGCAGCTCAGATGTTCTGTAGCCCAAGAGAGAAAAGATTCCAGCAGCAAAAATACTAGGGAGGGACAAATACCCCCCTCACCTGTTCCTCATTGATGGTAGTTCTGTCAGGTTGACTCCCACTCATGGAGGCTCCATAGTGGACAGTAGAACCATGCTCCCTATGGTTCTCAAGGCTGTGATCTTTCAGAAGAAGACCCTCAGGACTTCCAAGGTACCTTTGAGTGGGTTCCTCCCGGTAGTCAGGGGTCTAACTGTTTGCATTCTCCGGACTCCCGCTGATCTTGTTGTAGGCAGCAAAAATACGGCTTTGATCTTCAAGGAGTTTGTAATTCTGGTAAGTGTGGAGCCAAAACACCCACCCCGGCCCTCTGATCTTGAATCCCAAGAGGCCACATCCTACCACCATCCATCCTATGGACCCTAACTCTCAGCTTGGTTTCAGCCAAAGACTGGGTATGTGTGGTTTGGGTATCTCTGCTAAAACTGCTTATAAAACGGAAGAAACCAATGTAAACATATGTCAGGTGTGAATGTGCTCCTTTAGTCACCAGCCCACGTTTGCTGAGCCCAGGACAGAGGGGCCCAGCAGCAGACAAGCCATAGAAGGGCCCCATTTCTTGGTGAGGGACCCTGACTGAGCTTACAGGACAGAAGGAGGAGGAGCTGTGAGCCAGAGACATGCTGAGGAGGACATAGCGAGGGTCTGTGAGGGAGCTTTGGTAGCATAGTGGCTACAGCACTTGACTGCTAACCAGAAGGCTGGTGGTTCAAATCCACCAGCCACTCCTCGGAAGGAAGATGGGGCAATCTACTTCCGTAGTGATACTGCCTCAGAAACCCAAGGAGGGGTTGCTATGAGTCGGGTCCGACTCGACGGCAAACAACAACAACAACATGATAGAGACCAAAGGGCGTGTGGTCTACTGTAACAGGATGGCTCAGAACACCTTTCTGAGGAGGTAACTGTGTGTGACTCCTAGGATGAGGACAAGCCAGCATGCAGAGGCTACAGGAAAGCACCTACGTTGCAGTGCCAGCACAGCCAAGGTCCTAAGGAAGAAATGGGGGCAGGTTGGCTTGACCCTGAGATTGGGGCCTGCCCTTTGCCACATTCCATCTCATCCCATCCTCGTGTCAATTTAAGGACAAGGGCCTGCTTCGGTGACGACACAGAGTGAAAGGCTGATAGACTCCGCAAGCTTTCCTCAAGCACCTGGCAGATCAGCCCCCAGACGCATAACCACTGGGGGAGGACCTTCAAACTACAGCTTTATCTGGACACTGGAAACTGACACGGAGGGATTTCCCATCACGCAGTTCTGCCTCAAAGTGCTGCTGTCACATTTCTGTTTCAATTTGGAATTTAGGGCTTAGACGCAAAGGTGGCAAGACTTCAGCTCCTTACTTTGGACATGTCATCAGGAAGGACGAACCACTAGGTAAGGACATGATGTTTGGTGAAGTAGAGCATCAGTGAAAATGAGGGACAACCTCCATGACGTGGACTGACATAACAGCCGCATCAATGGGCTCCAACATACCAACCATCATGGAGATGGTGCGGGACTGGGCAACATTTTGTTCTGTTGTATGTAAAGGCACCACACATCAGCGTCAACTAGAGAGCAACTAACAACAACAACAGTTCTGCCCTTGGAGTCCCTGAGTGATGCCAATGGTTAACATGCTGGATACGAACTGCAAGGTTGGAGATTCGAGTCCACACAGAGCTGCCTCAGAAGAAGGCCTGGTGTCTACTTCTAAGAGATCAGCATTGAAACACCCATGGGGTCACGAGTGGGTGACGACTCAAGGACAATGGTGTTTCTTTCTTCAGTTGAGTTTCACCCCTCCCCATCTCAATGCCTTCCCTGGCTCTTTAGCTCCTATGGAATTCCTGTCTCCACCACTGGGCTATGAGCCCCTCATTTGTCCACCTCAGAGATACAGGCAAATTCCAAACACACAAAGATTTCTAAGGTACTTTGTGAACTGAAGAAATGAAGAACTGAAGAAATGAAGGCATAGGATGTACAGGTCCAAGTGCCTGGTACCCCCACCCCCATCCTACCTACTGTAAAGACGCTGCATTCTGTCAGGTGCAGAGATATGAGGGCTGGGAAGGCAGCAGCCCACGGAGAACTCCGGCCACCTGGGGTTCTCTCAGAGTGTCTGCACCCCTTCCCACACTCCCCTCCTCTGCTCCCAAATGCACGGCTGCTGAGCTAATGAACACACTGGCTTTGTCAGGCCCTGCACCCAAGTCAAATCCTGCCTTCACACATTTCACTCTCGCCTTGAGAGCTACTCTGAGCAGGTGACTCATTTACTCATGCATTGGATGAGCTGGTTAATGGTGTCTCTGGAGACTCATCCATTTGTGCAGTTAGAGGAAGTGGGGATCTTGGTCAAACCCATCAGCCACTCCTCAGAAGGAAGATGGGGCAATCTACTTCCGTAGTGATGCTGGCTCAGAAACCCAAGGTGGGGTTGCTATGAGTCAGGTCTGAATTGACATAACAACAACAACAACAGCTGGGGCCCTACACGCTGATGTGGGTACGGGGAGGGATATATGGGAAGGACCTATGACCACCATGATAACATCAGGAAATGGGAGGACACCGAATTGTGCACATAAGAGATAGACGACAGATGCTAATACCAACCCATGTGTCCACAATACATTGCCATTAATACCAAACACCAGACTACAGATAAACACATAAACACCTGAGAGGATCAGATGGGGGTCAGTGAACAGAACTATACTCTAGACCAAGGATAGATTCAGCTGAAGCTAATCTTGCACAGACATCAGTGATACAAAATACCTGCAGTCCTTATGGAAACAAAAGCAGACAGACACAGAGAATCCCTCACAGACAACCAGACACTATGGGAGAGAGATCCAATAGAGCTACTGCCTCAGGACCATAGCACTGGGGAACACCAGACTCAACTGTTGTTGTTGTTGTTAAGTGCCGTCGAGTCGTTTCCGACTCATAGAGACCCCATGCACAGCAGAACGAAACACTGCCCGATCCCGCACCAGCCCCACAATCCCTGCTATACTTGAGCCCATCATCACAGCCACCATATCAATCC
>NW_006921656.1:8233398-8250091 GCF_000298275.1 Orycteropus afer afer | reverse complement strand
TGGGCAATCTACTTCCATAGTGATACTGCCTTGGAAACCCAAGAAAGGGCCACTATGAGTTGGGTCTGACTCCACAACACAACAACATGTCTCTTTCTGCCTGTCCTCTTTCCCATTCAACTAGCTACTAAATGAAAAACAAAAATCTCTCCTCCCAACAGCTTAACTTTCACCGCAAATACACAAGTGAGTGAGACTCAACTGGCACAACAAAATACATAAAAGCCTTGCTCCACATCCTACATTGGTGAGTAGCAACTGGGGTCTTAAAAGCTTTCAAGCTGCTATCTAAGATGCAGCTAATGGTCTCCTAGCATGGGAAGCAAAGAAGAATGAAAAAAAAAAAAAAAAGGCATTTAGAAGCAATCAGCCACAGGACATGATGGCCCCCGAGACCAGAAGAACTAGATGGTGCCCGACTACCAATGCAAGCCACTCAGGAAAGGATCAAATCTGGAGATCCTGGATAGAGTGGGAGGGAAAACATGGAACAAAATCCAAAAACTTCATAATGACCAGAATTACTGGTCAGATGAAATATGCTGAGACCCCCAATACGATGGCCTTGGAATACATTCTGTACCTGGAATAAAACACACCCCCAGGGGCTGGCTCTCAGCCCAATAGTTAACAAGATGTACACGCAGACCACTCAACCCAGGATGAAGCACCCACATACTCCATGGTAATACATCCTTTAGAGCAATAGACCACGGGACACCAGAGGACCAACATTCAAATTGAGGACATGCAGGACAAACAGCAGTCCATAAATATGAGGGGCACAGGGGGAAGGTCACAGGTTAGGGAGGGGAGGAGACTGGGTTAGGGATGGACATGGTAAATGGGGAGTGAAACTAAATGTACATTGAATGTAAAACAAGTTTTTAAAATAAATAAACAAAAATTAAAAAAAAAAAAAAAACCAGCTCATTCTGGTTTGACCTTCTCAATGTTCACCCCAGATACGCTGAGTTCGAATCTATAGTTTAACAAGATCTCCAGGTGATTCTTAGAGATTCCCAGGTGATTCTTCTGCATATAAAAGAATCACCTGAGGACCTTGTTAAACTGTATATTCTGATTCAGTCTAGGTGGGGTAGACAGGCAAATCCTCAGTAGGGGGTTAAAGGAATCTGTTGAAAAGCCATGTCTATTTAACATTCAATTCTTCAGCATGCTATCTCTCTTTTAATTAAAATTTCTTCCCCAAAAGCTCCTGAAAAAATTTACAGTCCTGGAAGATTTGCCTTCTTTTCCTTTGACTTTGTGTACCCTGGCCCACTACCATCTCCCTTTTGGTCCCAGTTTGAGAACTACCTCTGGGATGGGAGCCACTGGAGGGTCTTAAGCAAGATGACCCAGAGTGAGACAGTGTGCAACTCCAAAGTTCACAATCTGCCACATCAGGCATGAAGAAGATGCATCCAGCCAGGCAGGCTGGAAAGAGAAAGAAAGACCCACACAGCAAACAGCTATGAGTCCAGATGGGAGAGGAGCGTGAGGCATGAACAGAAGAATGCACAGGTGGAAAGCAGGGGCGGGGAGCATAGCTGACCTCATTGAACCCCAAATCAGATGAGGCAGGACTGCCCATCCTGGGTGTTGTGAGTTTAGTAGTGTCTTGCCAGTATTCATGACCAACCAGAGCCTGAGAATACAATCTCATTTGAAAACTGTCTTTGCAGACATAATCAATTTAAGATGAAGTCATAATGGATTATCATGGGCCCTAAATCCAGTGACTGATGTCCTTCATAAGAAGAGGAAAATTTCAACACAGACACACAGGGAAGATGACCATGTGAAGAAGGCAGACATTGGAGGGATGCTGCCACGAGCCTAGGAATGTTAGGAACCCCAAGAAGAGGCAAGAAAGAGCATTCAGAGCAAGCACAGCCCTGTCCACACCTTCACTTTGGACTCTAGCCTCCAGGACTGTGAGACAAGAGATTTGTTGTTTAAAGCCACCAACCTTGTAGTATTTTGTATGCAGACCTTGTTGTTGTTGTTGTTATGTGCCATCGAGTCGGCCCCGACTCATAGTGACCCCTCCTTGAGTTTCCGAGGCAGTATCACTACAGAAGTAGGATTGCCCAACCTTCCTTCCGAGGAGTGGCTGGTGGGTTTGAACCGCCAGCCTTCTGGTTAGCAGTCAAGTGCTTTAGCCACTATGCTACCAGAGTGGCTATCCTCTCCTCTTGCTACCCAGTTACCATTCAGGTCCCACTGATCCCTGCTGCTGAGCCCACTGAGGGGCAAATGCAGAGGATGGCCACGGAGATTGCCAGTCCCAGTATCCCCAGCACTGCCATTCCCCCTGGCACTGACCATCTGCTATTTCTTAGGCAGGATATCGTTTTTCACTTTATACACATGATATCATTTTGATCATCCTCACAACCACAGGATCTAGATGTCATTGTGCCCATTTCATAGATGAGAAACTGAAGACTAAGATAGAGGGGAATTGGTCAAGGTTACACAGTAAATCATTGGCAGAACAATACCCAGTGTCCCTGTCCATGCTTAATGCTAAAGAATGCAGTGACAAAAGGAAGGACACAGTTCCTTCAAGTCAAGGAATCAATTGTATCAGTGCTACTCAAATTTTACTGTGCACAGGAATGCATATATATATATATATATATATATATATATATACACACACACATACACACATACACATATATATATGTATGTATATATATACACACACACACACATATATATATCCGTGTATATATATATATACACACATAAATGTATACGTATATATATATATATATGTATGTATATATATGTATGTATATGTATATGTATATATGTATCTTGCTGTTGTTAATATCACTGTTGTTACTTGTCATTGAGTTGGACCTGACTCATAGCAACCCCTCCTTGGGTTTCCAAGACAAAATCACTACGGAAGTAGATTGCCCAACCTTCTTTACAAAGATATATATATGTGTATGTGTATGTGTATATGTGTGTGTGTGTCTATACACACACACACACACACACATATATATATGGTACATATTATTAAATGCAGACTCTGGTTCCATAGGTCAAGGATGGGGCCTGAGGTTTTCTATTTCTAGTGAGTTCCCAGGGATGCCAGGGCTTCTGATCCGGGAACCATACTTTGCATAACAAAGGGCTGATTTGACAAGTAGAACATTGTCAATAACATGATTGAAGTCACTGGATCCACTGCTTGCACATCGGACCAACAGGAGAAGGTGCTATCAGACCTAGGGAAAGCAACACATGCTGAAATGAATACAGTACAGAAATGCAGGTCTTCCCATCTGTTTAGATTACATCACCCCTCTTCCCATTGTCATCCAGCAGTAGGTAGCCAAGATATTTCCCCTCAGACACTGCCCTAGCCTGTCCCTGAGACAACACTGAACAAGGTATGTAGGGTGGTTGTCTTCCCTGCCCCACTACTGCATGGGGTTCCAGAATTAGATACTTGACCTCAGACTGGGGTTGCTGGCTTTTGCTTGACCCATGGCCTCTTGTGTATTAATGAACCAGAACTTGGCCCTTTGAACCGTTTCCTAGGTCTCATGACTCAGTTTCTGTCTCCATACTCTGCTTTCCTTGCCACTAATCCACCTGCTGTCTGCACCTCTCAACATAGGCTTATGTTCTCCATTAACAGTCATGGCACTACCTCCCACCTTACTCAGAGAAACATGGTGCCCAGCTGCCCAGGCTAGGTCCATTATATTCAACTTCCTCCTCTGCTCTGAGATAGGATCACTCATTCTGAGAAAACCCCCCTCTCACCCACCAGCTGAGGGCCCTAAACTCCAAGTCTATCAATCTTGGCTTTTCCCTTTTCTTCAATGACCTGTCATTGAAGTTCCACCAGTCCTTGCAGTTGAACCCACACCCGAAGGTAGAATGAGAGAAGTTTCTTTGTCTCACCTTGGTAGATTCCATGGAAGAAGTTAGGGGGGAAAAAAAAAATCCAGTGATTCATTCTTTAGTAGAGATACAGAAGCCGAATCATTCCTGGGTATAAAAGTGGTGGTGCTTGAGAAAATTCCAAGAAAGTTGAATTTTATTTACATATAATTGTCATGATAAATTTGTGTGCAAAAAGTGATGACATTTGTTGTTTTTGGTAAGATACATGCATCTAGAGTCAACACCTCTGTCCATGATTGGCTGCATTCCTGTGAACAAACTATGAATGTCGTTAAAGCAAAAAGCTAAGGAGGGAAGTCAAGTCCATGTTTAACTGTGTGAACACCATGTCTCACATTTGGTTGACCATATGACCACAACAGCAGGCATAACATAGAAACACATATATGGTACACCCCAAATGAAAAAAACCAAACCAGTTGGGATCAAGTCAACTCTAAGTCATGTGTCAGAATAGAACTATATCACTCCATAGAGATTTCAAGGCCATGACCTTTCAGACATAGACACCGGGCCTATTGTTCTGGGTGTGTTCCAACTGCCAACCTTTTGGTTGGCACAGAGATGTTGCGGGTTCAGTTCCAGATAAAGTGAATATCACAATAAAGTGAGTCACATGCATTTGTTGGTTTCCCAGTACATATAAAAGTTATGTTTGCACTGTACTGTAGTCTATCAAGTGTGCAATAGCATCATGAGAAAGTTTGAAATTAGGGGATAAATTACCAGAATGTGACAGCACAGAGATATGAAATGAGCATCTGTTGTTGGAAAAACGGTGCTGGTAGACTTGCTTGATGCAAGGTTTGTCACAAACTTTGGATTTGTAAAAAAAAACCACAATTATCTGTGAAGAACAATAAAACAAAGGGCAATAAAATGAGTTAGCCTGTGGTTGAGTGATTAACCATTTGAACTCAGCCCTTGCCATATCACCCAGCTGCCCCATTGTTCCATGCTGGTGTGGGGACACCTGTGCAGTGGATAGAGTGGTGGCCTCCTGAAATATATGTTCACATCCTAATCCCTCAGCCCTGTGAATGTGACCTTACTTGGAAAAAGAGTCTTTGTAGATATGGTGGAATTAAAGATCTTCAGATGAGGAGACCATCCCAGACCCAAAGCAAACCCACAGCTTTCAAGTTGATTGTGACTCATAGCACCCACAGAGGACAGAGTAGAAATGCCCCATAGGGTTTCCAAGGCTACAGATCTTTCAGAAGCAGACTGCCTCATCTTTCTCCCATGAAGTCGCTGGTGGGTTCAAACCATCGACCTTTCAGTTAGCAGCTGAGCACTCTAACCACTCAGCCTCCAGGGTTCCTCCTGAATTATCCAGATGGCCCTAAATCCAATGACAAGTATCCTTATAAGAAAAAGGCAGAAGTTTAAGACAGACGGAAGAAGAGAAGACAGATATACAGAGGATAAGGAGATATGACGACAGAGGCAGGGTGGAGTAATGATGCTCCAAGTCAAGGAAGACCAAGGATGCTGCAACCACCAGAAGTTAGGGGAGGGATTCTCCCCCAGAGCCCAGGGCAGCCCGGCCTTGCCCCTACCTTGAGTTTAGACTTCTGGCCTCCATAACAGTAAGAGAATAAATTTATGTTGTTTTGAGCCACCCAGTTTGTGGTAGTTTGTTATAGACACCTAGGAAATTAATATACCCCATGAGGCAGTTTCATCACAAAATAGTAGGATGCGAAGTGAGTCCCCACCCCCTGTGCATCCTGCCTTCCCAGCAGCCTCTTTGGGTCTTCTGTCCTGGTGCTACCGATCTGGAATGAGTTCAGAGAAATGTGGCATGCCGAGTCCCTAAGGCACCGGCAGACTCCTCCTCAATTCCCTCGTCTCCGAATCCATCCCTGGGCCAACATAGAGGCTTCTCTCATCCTTGAGGGGACAAACAAAATTCAGCTAGGCATCTCGTATTTTCATTTGCTGACTCTCGCAGCCCTGTTCATCCTTCTCCTCAGGGCTGGGTGTTGGGTATAAGTGGGAGACTCCTTCAAAATCCCATGCCTCTTCTTTCCCAACCTTGTTCTAGGCAATATCCTTCTCTTTTCCCATGAGTTACTAAACTTTCCACTTTAATCATGGGCAGAGTACAGGGAGAGAAAATGAATCCCTGAAGAGCTGAAGAGTGCTAGAGATAGTTACAAAAGTTACAAGTAGCCCTGTGTTACAGTTCAATAAAGCTTATGGGTGGTCATTTATAGTTAAGCTTTCACAGTGAGATGCACCCAAGTTCCAATCTTTGGGCGAGTTTACCCAGCCTCTCTGGGCCTTAGTTCTCTCATCTATAGAATGGGGATAATACTAGTATTTGTCTAGTAAAACTCCTGTTAGGACCAGATATCCATGAAGCAGCTGTGGCATAGTAGATGACTGATAAGCGTTTGCTGAGTGAATGCATCTTTCCAATGACTCTGGAGTCTGTCCCACCAGTGTCAACGGGGACACAGTGACTCACTTGAGGGTTCTACAGACCAAGGAAGACTCTCCTTCGGCTCTCTACCTGTGGGGAACTTTACAGGAGCTCCAAAAGGGAGGGGAAAGACACACACCGACGACACGTGTACAGTAGGCCGTGGTGTGCATTCCAATGTCAAATCCTCACAGCTATCATCATCTTGTTTGGAACAGTAGAGGGTCCACAAACAGAGGGGGACCTCGATGAGATGGATCGACAGTGACTGCAATAATGGTCTCGAACATAGCAATGATGGTGAGGACCAGGCAGGGTTTTGTTCTGTCGCACGCAGGGTTGCTATGGGTCAGAACCAACGCATCAGCACCCTACAGAACAGATCCAGGGAGATCCAGGGAGAGGAGCACTGTTACCCCACTTACAGATGAAGACACCAAGGCTCAGGGTTGGTGCTGGGATTCAAGATGACCTGTGCTCCCCACCTGTGCTCCAGAAGAGCATGCACAGGGCCTTGTCCCTGTGTGAAAAGCCTACAGAAGTGACGTGAGGGGATACAGGCGGGCCTTCTGAGTCCCTCATCCAGGTGCTGTTGTTGGCAGATTGAGAGCCACAAGGTTGTGGAACAAATGATGCAAATTAAGAAAGACCAAGATGTAACTGCTAAGCCACAGCACAGTCCTCTGTCAGCTGGAGGCCTGGGGCCCATTTCTTTGTCTCTAAAATGAGGACAAAGATCCTGCTGTGTGTCTGTCTCCTGCTGTGGCCCTGAAAATCCAATGGAGTCATGGAAAACTAACATCTAACATTCAAATAGCTCTTACCATGCACCAGACACTATTCTGAGAACATAATTTATATGGGCGCTCATGAAATCTTCCTATCAGGGGTTTGAGATCCCATAATTATCCTCCTCATTTTACAGATGAAGAAAATGAAGCACAGAAAGGTTAAATTACTTGTTCAAGGTCACACAGGTAGTAAGGAGTGCAGCCAAAATTTGAGCCCAAGGAATCTGATCACAGACGTGCTCTGGAGGGGATGAGAGCACTGAGGAATCTGCAGGGATTAAGGACAAGTTAGAGTCAGCCCTGATTTTGCTTAGCCCAATTTCCCTAACTCCTTCATCAATGCAGAGTCACTCATTAGTAAGGTAGGGTTACTAGTTCAGGGCCATGGCTATCTTGCTATTCTATACGTATTATATGTGCTGAACATTAAAACAAAACAAACTGGTTGCTATCAAGTCTATTTCAT
Organism: Orycteropus afer afer; assembly: GCF_000298275.1. Lineage (NCBI taxonomy): Eukaryota > Metazoa > Chordata > Mammalia > Tubulidentata > Orycteropodidae > Orycteropus > Orycteropus afer. The sequence goes on along the minus strand of NW_006921656.1, from coordinate 8,242,461 downwards.
TCCATGGCCACTTCACGTGTTTTAGACAAGAACTGAGTTTTCTAAGGTGCCCCGGGTGGATTTGAACTGCCAATCTTTCAGTTAGTAGCTGAGTGCTTAACAATTTGAGCCACCAAGCGACTTCTCCTACAACATTAAGACTCATAGTGCTGTGATATTTCAAGGGCTCTCCATTAGAGATGATGGAAGACAATGTGAGCCACTCCGATTGCCTTTGATCCTTTGAAGTAGCTCCTGCCTTTGATCCTTTGAAATGGCTTTTGCCTCCAACCCCTACTTTGACTTCTTCTCATTTTGCTCCCAGATAATGATGATGCTGTAACTCATCTCCGTGTGTTTGGACCTACCAAGCCCCTCCCCAAAATGGGAGTCTGTATTGTTGTGTTCTCTCCCTGAAATGCTCTTACTCATTGGGCTGGCTCTACCTCAACCTCCAGGTCTAGCCAGGGTCTCCTCTGAAGGGTCTTCACCGTGCACACTAACTGAGGCTCACCCCATCGCCCTCCTTGCCATGCCTCTCCACTCAATCTCATCCCTTACTTGTTGCTGCAGTCCTAAAGCTAGGCCTGTGACTCCTATCCACAAGTTATATCTGTAGGGTTCATAGAAGTCTGTTTGGATAACCCTGCCATCTCAGGCTCTTTTGGTTGGTCTCTGGCCCTCCAGGTCTCAGTTATACATATTGAACTGCTCCAAATCTCAGATTTTGCCAGGTCCTCTTCCTCACTTCTCCACCTAATCCACAGGCCCATGATTCTGGGGGCTATTCATTAGGACAATTTTCTCCTATAAATGAATAGACATGCATATGAAAAGGCATATGTAAAGTGATATGACTTTTATTTCAGTCAGCTGACCAGATATAAAAGTAGAACAGATAACTGCATTTTTTCTGTTTCCTGGGACCTTGTGGGTTGGGGTTATAATCCTTATATAACCCCTTTAGAAAGCGCACTCCATTATCCACCTGATAATGCTTTCAGCACCCCCTGCAGGAAACAGACTTCCTTCTCAAGAACAGGAGCTCATTGGGAAACAGAGACCTGTTAATAAAGGATGTATTATATCAACTTAAAGGTGCCATGGAGTCAATTATGTTCAGCCCACGACTTCCTGAGAGAACGTTCTGGAATGGGAGCAGAGGAGGAGAAGGAGAGAGTAGAAAGAGATCCCAGAGAGAACAGGAGACTGCAGACATAAGACTTAAGCACTGTGGGAACTTGGACTGTCATATAAAGACTGTTCCATATATTCCTATAGCGATCTCAAATCTCTTAAGGTGTAAGTCACTGATACGCTTTCAAAATACATATGTATGCGCACTTACAATATGAATTTAGAAATATATCTACCTTTGTGCGGTTTTCTGACATTAACTGTAAGTCTTTAAAAACCTGTAAAGTCATGAGAAAGTTATTCAGAAAATTTCTGAACTTAGACATAGAAGCATGTGAAATATTTAGAGACTGTAAACAATCTTTAGTTCACTTTGACCTGCCATACTGTGACATAAGGAAACAACACCAGTCTAAACAACGTCCCTGGTCTCTAATGGTGAAGAGAAGATGCACCGTTCAGCTATTCTCTAACCCTGGGGAAAAGACATAGCAATACTGCCCTTTGACATCACACTGACCTTGTCTTGTAGAGCCAAGAGGACAAGCTCACATATAAAGCCTAAACGTCTGGTCACTCACAAAGGGAAAGCAGAGATGGAAGTGAGATTCTGCCTGCCCTCTTCCAACTTAGGATCCTGTCTGTGAGGGACCTCTGCTTGGTTTGAGCTGGGGTTAAGCTTTCCTCCTGAGATCTCTCATTAAAGGTAAAAGCCTGAAGACTACAGATTTGGACTCTAACTATTGAACTGGCATTATAATTGTTAATTTTAATTCTTCAGTTCTAAATCAACATTGCTTGCTCAAAGTACAGATGACTTGAACCATTTATTGATGAATATTACAGGCTACAGTCTGCAGTATGGATTATATCTCAGCATAAAGAAAATAAAAATCCTCACAGAACCAATAAGCAACATCACGATAAAATGGAGAAAAGACTGAAGTTGTCAGGGATTTCATTTTACTTGGATCCACAATCAATACCCATGGAAGCAGCAGTCAAGACCTCAGATGTCCTATTGCACTTGGTAAATCTGCTGCAAAGGACCTCTTTAAAGTGTTAAAAGACAAAGACATCACTTTGAAGAATAAGGTGTGCCTAACCCAAGCCATGGTATTTTTAATCACATCATATGCATCTGAAAATTGGGCAATGAATAAGGAAGACTGAAGAAGAGTTAATGCTTGTGATTTGGGTTGTTGGTGAAGAATACTGAAAGTACCATGGACTGCCAGAAGAATGAACAAATCTGTCCTAGGAGAAGTACAGCCAGAATCCTCCTTGGAAGTGAGAATGGCCAGACATCATCTCACCCACTGACCCTCAATGAGATGGACTGACGCAGTGGCTGTGGTGATGGGTTCAAGCACAGCAAGGACTCTGAGGATGGCATGGGACTGGGCAGTGACTCGTTCTGTTGTCCACAGGGTCTCTATGAGTTGGAGCCAACTTGGTGGCACCTAACAATACAACAAATCACTGTTGTGAGGTCTTACACTATGACCACTGTGCAATAAACAAAACGAGTTTAGGCGTGGCATGCTTACATTTCTATTAATTTTCTAAGATGAAATCTTACACGACACAGAAGGAGAAGCCAAAAGGTCATGTGATTGACCTGATGAGACACGAGATGCTAGGGGCAGACTCTGGGAGGGAAAGCCAGCTGGGTGACAAAGAGTCAGTAGACCCAGTTGACTCCAACCTTGACTACTTAGATGACAGATGTTATCTAACAGATGAGTGAGCTTTGGCATGTTACTTAATCTTCCCAAACCTATACTTTCTCTTGTGGAAAACAAACCCAAATAATAATACCAGGCTATAATGTTTTATTGGAGGGGGGAAAAAATACAGAAGTGGATCAGGCAGCTTGCCTCTCACTGTGTAGCTGTTCAATAAATACTTTCCATTCTCTCTTGTCTTCTGTGTGTTCCTCACAGGTCTGTGCCGGGAATCGGCCCTCAGTATGTATTTGTGGTAGAAGAACGGAAAGAAAGATGGAGTTTTCTCAGCACCAGTCAGCTCGCGGGGGTTTTGGACCTCTTCTTTGGGAGCGTTACAGATACCTCATCAGCCTGCCGATGTCCAGTAGGGACTTCTGCCTCCCAGATGAGTGTCTCCAGAATGAATGGAGGGTGGTGTTGCTGAACGTGGATGAGGCAATGTCTGTTACTTGAATTAAAATGGACAAGTAAATACTTACTCCACACTATAAATAAACCGTAGACATTTCCTCATCAAAAACCTTCATATTGTGGAAGACAGCCTTTAAACACCAGAAGACCTTCACAGACCTGCTGTGATATGGGAATCTTGCAGCCCGAACCACTTTTCTTTCCTTCCCATTGCATTGAACTCACTGCCATTCTGTAGATTTCCACTCATAATGACTCTGTAGGACAGGGTAGAACTGGCCATAGGGCTAAATCTTTCCAGAAGCAGACTGCCACATTTTTCTCACTCTGATCACCTGCTGGGTTCAAACAGCTGACCTTCTGGTTAGTAGCCAAGTGCTTTAACCACTATGCCTGCCACAAGGACTCCTTTCCCATCACATTCGCAGAATTGATATCAGGCTTCAAATGTGAAACTGGGCTCTGAGTGCCCCCTGGGCTGAGACTATACTCAGATGCCCTGCTGGATGAGGTGTCCCGGACACACTAGAAGGACTTCTCTTCGTCTTTAATTCCCAGATGTGTACTGTGAAAGCTCTCCCAAGAAGATGTCTGGAGAATGAGTGGTGGCTGCCTTCACCAAGGCATCTCCTAAGGACTCAACTACTTAAAGGAACCAACCTTTCTCAAAGCCACAAGGGAAATATCAAAGCTCACAAGCACCACAAGACTGGGCTTGAGAAAACTGAAGAAATCAAGAGGGAAAAGTTCTTTTCTGTCCATTTTTACCCTCTCTCTATATATTTGAAGGATAATTAAAGATATTTGGTCTAGATTATTAATCATAATTATCATTATTATCAATGTCATCTCTTTCATCACAAAAACTACTTGTCATCCAGTTGGTCACCACTCACAGGGACCCATATCTGTCAGAGAACTGTGCTCCGTGGGGCTTTCAATGGCTAATGGTTTGGAAGGAGATCACCAGGGCCTTCCAAGATACCTCTGGGTAGACTCGAGCTTCCAAACTTTTGGTTAGCAGGAGAGCGTGTGAACTGTTTGTATCAACCAATGTGTCTCCTTTTTCATCACAAGACATTTAAATACCACAGGAAGAACTGATATGTCTAGGCTGTGTCTTTACAGTTAAGAAGAAACAGCCAGACAGAGAAGGCAGGCAAGGACTGAGAGAATGGAGGAGCTGAAAACGTCCCAGGTAGAGAGTAAGGGGCCACGGTGTCCTCCATGCTGACCCTTTTTGGTTCCTTTTCCCCCGCTTTTCATTTGTCCCTTTGTTTGCCTCAGCTTTAAACTCTGCTTCAGCTATTCACATCCCGTCAAGTTAATCGGTTTCTCTGCTGATGCCCAACTCTTCGGCCTCCACCTTATTTCTGATGAGCAGAAGCTGCACTTGTAATTCATCACTTGGATTCAATCATTTATTCATTCATTGGACAAGAATTTCATCAGTGTCTGCTGTCTGTGAGCACTGCGACAGGTCCTCAGGCACACAAAGGCATGGGACTCGTTCCGTGTCCCCAGGAAACTCAGTCTTGTAGAGGAAGCAGGCAGGAATCAGATAGCTGATTTACATAAACAAGTCAATCACTCGTTCACTCAGGTACTCATCAATTACATATTGAGCTCTTACTGTGCTGCAGCAACTGTGCTATGCCCTGGGCACAGTGAATGGACAAGGGGGACACTGCCCCGGTGCTCCTGGAGTCTATAGTCTCCAGGTGAAGAAGTTTCTGGACTACCGAGGTTTGGGAAGACTCCATAAGGAGGGTCGTGGGAAACCTGGGGGGTGGGGAAGATGGTGTTTAGACTCCTTCTACTGCCCACTCTTCTCTAAGCAATAACTAGCAGTCGATTTGGGGAACAGATTTTGGTTACCCATGGCAACATTGGAAGCAAGCAGTAAAGAGCCTAGGAACGCACACAGCCTACTATTAAATCATCCATACAGACCTCTGGGTGTGTTGATAGGAAGAGACAAGAGCTCCTGGTTAATTAGCTGAGCTCTAGTACTTCCCTGTAAGAGTGGGTGTGCTGATTCTGGAAGGGGTCTTTTCAAATTTTTTTTTCTTTTTCTGTAGCTCTTAAATTTGCAAAATGTGATATTTGCATAAACTAAGTTATTTATAAATTTTGAAAGTGAGAAATACTTGGATTTTGTTTTTAGGCTTAATAAAACCATTTTCTACGCTCTAGGGCTTCCAAAAGGATCCCTAGTGGCACAGTGGTTTAAAAGGCCTCAGCTGCTAATCCAGAGGTTAGCAGTTCAAACCCCCTAGCTGCTCCACAAGAAAGATGTGGCAGTCTGCTTCCATAAAGATTGACAGTGTGGGAAACCCAATTGGGCAGTTCGACTCTGTCCAACAGGGTTGCTATGAGTCAAAAGTGACTCCATAGTTTTCAGTTCTCTCAGGGAAGTCACTGGTTGAATTCACACCTTCCATGCAGGAGACCTGAGTTTGATTCCCGGCCATCGCACCTCATTTGCAGCCATCAGTCAGTGAAGTCTTGCATGTTATGATGCTGAACAGGTTTCAGTGGGGCTTCCAGACTAAGATGGACTAGGAAGAAAGGCCTGGCGATCTATTTCCAAGAGTCAGCCAGTGAGAACCCTATGGATCACAATAGTCTGACCCCAGGCACGTTAGGCCAGCCCTGTGCCAGTGGCATCACTAGGGTTGCTGTCACCAAGTGTTCTAACTCATGGCACCACTGCCCTTGTTAGGCAGGGCCAGCTGGCAAACCCCCTCTAGTGGGCGGAGTGGCCCAGCCCTGATCTAACCTCACAGGGCCAAGCACTGTGCAGTGTGGCTCTGCCACTCTGCCCGTGCCCCCAGTGGCACCCTGCAGTGCCTTCCCTCCCCCATTGGCCAATACAGAGATCCTCTGCTCTACCCAATGAGTGCCGCACGGCCCACCCTCCTGCACCCTGACTGGAGGTTGAATGATGAGGGGGCATAAGGGGGTAGTGATGAGTTACTGCACTGGCTGATGAGTGACATCAACCCTAGTGACACTACCACCTTTGCAGCCCCTCCCCCAACATTCTGGCCTATCACTGCTGGTACCACCACCCCCATGGGCCCTGGGGTCATTGTGTGCCACCCCCTCTGACAGTATCAGGGGTGTGGTCTGGACCCCACACACACCCCTAGGAACACACTGCCAGTGCCCCTTCTTTCTTGAGAACAAGCTTGCCTGCCGAGAGTGTGTGCTGTTAGTTTCTCTGAGACATATGGGGGGCTCAGCCTCATCTCACACTGACAGCATCTTGCCCCGAGTCTATGTCATAATTCCACCTGCCTTCTGGTCAAGAACCTTCTCTATGCACAGAAATCAGCCTTCCTGGGCTGCATACAAGTATAGCCCAGAGGTGTGGGGGACTTAACACCCTCAGTGGGAAAATACTATTGCATTTTCCCGCATGTAATGAGCCCATGTGTATAATGTGCATGTGCATAAAGCATGTATGGTGTGCATACGCATAGGAGGGTGTTCCCGGTTTGCAAAAACATGTAACAGGCACATTATTTGTGTAAAAATATGGTAGCTTAAAGTAGAGAAATGGCCCCGGGTGGATGAATGTGCCAGCCTCCCTGTCCTTCAGTGGAGTAGTTGGGGAACTATGACGAGCCCTGCTAACCACGGCGCTGAGACATGAAAGCACCCTTTCCTTTCTTCCCTTTCTCCTGCTTCTTACTTTCTCACTCCTTTCTGGAAGATCTTTCCAGAGAAGCTACTTGAGCCCAAGTTCTTATGACAGACTGGGCTTTCAAGAGAGTTCAAGTTAAGACAGATGACAAAGGGACATGGTCCTAGCCATGTCCCAGTCTACTCTCAGTATTGGGTTCATTCTAAAAGGTCTCTTCCTGAAACTAAAAACCAAAACCAAACCCACTTCCATCAAGTCGATTCTGACTGATAGTGACCCCCATTGGTTTTCCAAGGCTATAAGTCTTTACAGAAGTAGAATGCTCCTCTTCTTTGGTGGGTTTGAACCACCAACCTTTTGGTTAGCAGTCAAAGGCTTTAGGCACTACACCATCAGAGCCCCTTCTCTTCCTGAGAGAACTTAAAAACAGTGAGCCATTCTCATTGGACCAAGCCCATCTTGATTTGAATCTTGTCACCAGAGTGTTAGAATGTGCCAGTTAGTCAAGGCTGAGTCATGTGCTCACTGTGGCACCGGAACTTGTGGTCAGCCCTGCAAACACCACCCGTGCAGGCAGTCGGGACACATGCTTCTGCAGAAAATCAGAACGAGATTGATGAAAGGCAGGAGAGTGAATCTGAGGTGGACAAAACAGCGTACACCCATGCAGAGTATCACCAAAGAGGCCCTTCACCTGTAGGGACCACAGGTGACCCGAACACCCTAAATGAGTGCAAAGGACCACAGCATTCTCACTATTGCATGTAAAATTTAGAGCTGACTTGGGAAATGAATTCATGTAAACTTCTCAGGTTCTTGGAGAAGAAATTCAGAGAGACAGAAAGCACGTTTTCTTGAGATTACTCAGCCTGTGAACACTCTGGACCGGGAACCCAAGTCTCCCACCTCCCAGCCCTGGGCGAATCACACTGCAGTCCCCAGTGGTTCTGTTCATTCAGCCCTCCCCTACAGTGGCTGCTGCCTCAGTGAACCTGACAGCAGGAATTCTAAGGACTCCAGAATTATGGTTTCCAAACACCACATTGTTATAAAAATGACAGACTTGGCTCTAAGACAGGCCCCTTTCTGGATTAACTAATTCAGCCCATTAAGTCTAATCTGTGTCTCCAAAGAAAAATGTTGACTCCTGATTTACTCTGCTTACAGTTCTATATTTCTTTTCACATACAGAGGGCCTGGGAGGGTCCTTGACTCAGCTCACAGCTGCCCGGCTTTCATGATGATTTAGTAAACAGTAGTCAGTGGAGAAAGGAGGCCTGGAAGCATCGGGCAAATCAGATTTGGCTGGAAGCCTTCACAGCAGAGGAGGGTTTTCCTCGGTTTTGAAGGACAAGTTAGATATGGATTGGCTGAAGGACAAGTTAGATATGGATTGGCTGGGGATGGATACGTGAGGTGGGGCTGATGGGGGAAGGGGCAGAGATAAGTAAGAATGTGCAGGGGAAGGGCAACTGGCTTTGAAGTAGGGAGGAATTGACTTCAAATGAATAAATCAATCATAAAAGGCCTGAGTAAGGTGAAGAATGTGATATAAACAGAACCATTGTAGACAGTGCCAAGCGTTGCCTACAGAGTAAAGCTGAATGGCTGGGGTTGAGAAGTGGGGAAAAAGGAAATGGAAACTAGAGGAAGGGAAGAGATATGGCCAGAAGCAATAGAAGAAAGACTCTAAGCTCAGTACTGGGGTTATAAAGGCAACCACAGAAATATTACCACCAAACACTGGGAAGACGATAGGATGAGAAGGGAGGAAAACAATAAAACAAAAAACACAAGAGTTTCAAGTGTGGTGCCTAGGATAATGGAGGCCAACAAGAAAATAAATAAAAGCAGGAATGATACAGAAACAAGAAGCTGTTTCTGAGTGTGGCACTGAGAGCTGGCGTGGGCCAGTGTTACATCTCAAGAGTTTTTCTCAGCTCTTGAGATTAGTCTGGTGGCGTAGTGCCTAAGGCATCTGACTTCTAACCAGAAGGCTGGCAGTTCAAACCCACCAGCGACTCTTCAGAAGGAAGACTGGGCAATCGATTTCTGTAGAGATGCCACCTCTGAAACTTAGGGAGGGGTCACTATGAGTTGAATCGACTTGACACCAGTGACTTTGTATTTTTCATGTTTTGGTTTGGGATTGTT
>NW_006921656.1:8231626-8232943 GCF_000298275.1 Orycteropus afer afer | reverse complement strand
ACAGAGCAGTAGAGGCACAGGATGCAAATGAGAGGATGGAGGAAGACAAAGCTGAACTAGAGAGCAAAGGTCCTAGTTGGGGACTAAGTGTAGCGGATTACTACCATCCAAGAGTTCAAACCCAATGTCAGCAGATTTATGAGAAAGTTCTTAATTTTAAAATGTTGCCAACTTTATTAGTTATGCCATGGTATGCTGTGATAACAAATAAGCCCCCATGCTCAGAGACTTAACATGATGAAGTTTCATTTTTCACTCACACAAAGGCCACTATGGGTAGAACAGCTCTCTTCCATGTTGTATTTTTGTCAGGTGGGAACCATGAACCACAGGGTCACTGAGAAGTAAAGAAGTAGAATACATTACCTGTCAGCGCCTTGGCTTGGATATCCACTGGCTGGGAGGACAAGTTACCCCAACTTAATTTCAAGGGTGACAGGGAAGTATCATAGCACATATGGGTATTTGATGAGCACTTAACTATTACACGAACTAATCTCTCAAAGCAACTAATGCAAATTTTGTTTTAAATACCCCATGACCCTATTTATAATGCTTGGTTTTGCAGACAGATGGCAGTTTAAGATCTCTGCCATAGGCAAGGGTCAAAGAATCTTAAAAAATATCATATTTTCATTTTAACAAATTATTACTATTATTTATTATTATTCTGGGAGTCGTATGGAGGATCATTATGACTATTATTTCAGGAGCCCCATGGAGGACTGACGGGGAGGGGCCATACTAGAAGAACAGTTATTGAGGTTGCCTTGGGGAGCAATACTGAAGAACCAAAAGGGACAGGAAGAGTAGGAATAGAGAAGAAGAGATACTCATAGGTGGTATTCAGCCAAAAAAGCAAACTGGACACTATCAAGTCAGCTCTGACTTACAGTGACCTCATGTTGCTGAGCAGAACTGTGACCCACAGGGTTTCAAGTCTGTGACCCTTCAGAAGCAGACCACCAGGCCTTTCTTCCAAGGCACATCAGGGTGGGTTCAAACCAGGGCTTCAAACAGCTCCTTCCAGTTTGACCCCCTACTGAGAACGTGCATTTCCACCCCAGCTTTACTGAATCAGAATCTACAGTTTAACAAGATTCTCAGGTGATTCCTAAAATGTAGATTCTGATCCAGTATATCCAGTGGAAATGCAAATTCTCAGCAAGGGGTCGCACCTGAAAGTAACCAGTTTGAAGCCCTGGTTCAAACCTCCAAACTTTCAATTAGTAGCCAAGCACTCAACTGTTTGCACCACCCAGGGACACCTCTAAGTGGCATTATCTCTTTCATTTCACAAAGAGGAGGACACCTGTG
>NW_006921656.1:8229006-8230791 GCF_000298275.1 Orycteropus afer afer | reverse complement strand
GTGTTCAGTGCAGATCAGTGAGTGAGCACAAGCCCACCTTGTTTCAGTACCTATATAAGTATATATATACTTACCACAATTCAAAAAATGGTAATGAAAAGAAAATTAATGTGAAGCAAAATGTTCTAATATGTTACAGCAGGCCCTGGGCTGGTCATTTTACATGAGCAGGTAATCTTTATCTCCCTATGTGGGAGTGAACAGTAACCCCACTTTACAGCTGAGCACACTGACACTCAGAAGGACACCAAGACCACAAATTATCAAACAGCAAATTCTTGGTATTTAAACCCACAGTTTGAGATGTTGCTCCTTGCAATAAATACCCTCTGCTGCAGGCTTATCTTCAGATTTAACAAGTATTTATCAGGTACTTACCATGAACCCAAAGCTCAGCACAAGGCAACTCAATCCTGAAACTAACCCTGTGATGTCAGTGCTATCAGTCTTGTTATTGCAAAGAAGGGAATTGAGGAAAGTGAAATGGCTGGGGTTACACTAGGATGCCACTGGTGATATGGGATTCAAGTTCACCAGAAATCGGGCCTCTTGATTTTGGCATTTGGTTACTTTCTTTGGAAAAATCTTACTGATAACGAGCACCTCAAAATTTCATGGTTTTTCTTAGTTTTCTGTCTGTATTCAGGGCCTACAAGGAAGACCAGTTAACATGACTAATGTTCAAACTATGTACCACCCAATAAGGCCAAAGATGAAGAAATTGAAGATTTTTACCAACTTCTATGATCTGAAATTGATCAAACATGAAATTAAGATGTATTGGAAAATATTGCTTTGGTGATAGAAATAATGCTGGAGATCACATAATAGAATTTTGCCAGAGCAATTACTTACTCATTGGAATTTTTCTTTCTTCAATAACATAAATGGTGACTATACATTTAGGTCTCATTAGATGCAATACACAGCAATCAAATCTTCTGCATCTGTGGAAAGAGATGATGGAGAATCTCCATATAATCAGAACAAAGCCAAGAGCCGACTGTGGAACAGACCATCAGTTCCTCATATGAAAGTTCAAGTTGAAGCTGAAGAAAATTAAAATAAGTCTGCAAGAGTCAAAGTATGACCTTGAGAATGTTGTTGTTGTTGTTAGGTGCCATCGAGTCAACTCCAACTCAGAGTGACCTTATGTACAACAGAACGAAATACTGCCCAGTCCTCTGCCAGCCTCACAATCCTTGCTATACCTGAGCCCATACTTGCAGCCACTGTCTCAATCCATCTCATTGAGGGCCTTCCTCTTCTCCTCTGACCCACTATTTTACCAAGCATGATATCCTTCTCCAGGGAATGATCCCTTCTGACAACATGACCAAAGTAGGTGAGAAGTCTGGCCATTTTCACTTCCAATGAGCATTCCAGCTATACTTCTTCCAGAAGAGATTTCTCAGTTCTTCTGGAAGTCCATGGTACTTTCAGTATTCTTCACCAACACCATAATTCAAAAGCATCAATTCTTCTTTGGTCTTCCTTCTTCATTGTCCAGCTCTCACATGCATATGAGGTGAATGAAAATACCATGGCTTGTGTCAAGCGCAACTTAGTCTTCAAGGAAATGTCTTTGCTCTTCAGCACTTGAAAGAAGTCCTTTGCAGCAGATTTGCCCAATGCTATATGACATCTGATATCTTGACTGCTGCTTCCATTGCTGTTGATTAGAAAACCAAGTAATATGAAGTCTTTGACAACTTCATTCTTTTCACCATTTATCATGATGCTGCTTATAGGTCCCATTGTGAGGATTTTTGTTTTCTTTATATT
>NW_006921656.1:8212289-8213263 GCF_000298275.1 Orycteropus afer afer | reverse complement strand
TATGTGAACTGCTGTATGAAAAGTGAATTTACTCTGTAAATCTTCACTCAAATCCAAAAAAAAAAAAAGAATGTTCACAGCAATATTTCATAGTATTGGAAAAACTGAATTTTTTCAATATTTTATTGAAATATTCTATTTTTATTCTAAAAATAGAATAGATAAAGGATGGTGTATTCATTATTCATCAACAGAATATCATAAATGAATGAAAATGAATGAACTACATATATGTGCATAACTATGTGTTAATAACAGTATCATGCTGGACTAAGAAGCCAGACATAAAACAGTACCTTGTCATGAATCCATCAATATGCCTCTCAAGAACAGGTAAACGTCCTTTCATGGAGGAAGCAGAGTTCTTGGGAGGAGGTCCAAGGGGAGGTTCTGGGGCTGGCAACAGAGTTCTATTTCCTGATCTGGGATGTAGTTCTATGCATGCTCTCATTTCTTGAAAATTCATCAAGCTTACACTTAAATTTATGCACCCTTTTTTAATGCATGATATGCTTGGATAGAAAAAAATTTTGAATGCTAGAAAAAAACAGTTAATAAAAGAGAAAAACCAAGAAGTGCAGCAGGAATGCTCCTTAGAAGCAAGAATGGCCAGACCTCGTCTCACCTACTTTGGTCATGTGGTCAGAAGGGACCATTCATGGAGAAGGATAACATGCTTGGTAAGGTGGGGGGTCAGGGAGAAGACCCTTAATGAGATGGACTGACACAGTGGCTGCAAGGAAGGGCTCAAGCATTTCAAGGATTGTTAGGATGGCGCAGGGTGGGGCAGTATTTTCATTCTGTAGTACACAGGGTCACCATGAGTCAGAATGGACCCAATGGCATCCAGCAACACAACACAATACAGGAAGAGGAAAAAAAAAAAAAAAAAACCTAAGGCACTTGACTGCTAACCAGAAGGCTGGCGGTTCAAACCCACCAGTCACTCCTCGGAAGGAAGGTTGGGCAATCCT
>NW_006921656.1:8211681-8212189 GCF_000298275.1 Orycteropus afer afer | reverse complement strand
AATCCTACTTCCGTAGTGATACTGCCTCGGAAACCCAAGGAGGGGTCGCTATGAGTCGGGGCCAACTCGACGGCATATAACAACAACAACAACAAAGGATGTAGAGGCAGACAATGATAAAGATATTGACAAAAAAATAATGTGAGGAAACAAAACGAAAATAAAGAAGATCAATAAAGCAAAGGCGTATTCTTGAGGAAAAAATATAAAAAGCAAACCTACAGAAAATCTGCTCAAGAAATAGAAGGAAACTTTAAAAAGACAAGACTCTTTTTGCTCTAGAAAGAAAGAAGTCAAAGCGGAAATGAATACTTCCAGATCCTTCTCTCTTGTGCTGTGGCTGATTTTATTTGAGGCATCATTTTTCATGTAAAAATATTTGCATACTTCTGTGCATTAATCCCAAAGGCAATGGACTGTTGTTTGTGACTCACCATTGTGGATTAGCATAATGGAGAACACCAAGAGAAATACTTCACCACATTTGTCTTTTTCAGCATCATTACCA
>NW_006921656.1:8209569-8210926 GCF_000298275.1 Orycteropus afer afer | reverse complement strand
GCCCTACCCATGCTTGCCAACACTAAGCTGCACCGTGAATGTTCTTTCACATATCCAAGGCTTTGGACATGTCCGGTTCTACGCTTTGTCCTCTTTTAACACATAGTCCCACCTGCCAACATACAAGCCTCCTCTCCTGGGAACTGTTCCCGAGAATCTCTAGGACAGTTTCTACCTCTGCAGTATTTCTGTGTTAACTTGTACATGTGCTATTACAAGTTTCACCCACTGAATGAGAATTATTTTCCCATGTAGGTCTCTGTATGAGCTGGAATAGTTATTTTTGTTAGGCACCTTCAAGTCAGCTCCAACTCATAGTGACCCTAAATATAACAGGATAAAACACTGCCAGGTCCTGCACCATCCTCACAATTGCTGCTACGTTTCAGCCCCTGTTGTAGCCACCAGGTCAATCCATCTCATGGAAGGTCTTCCTCTTTTCCACTGACTCTTCTCTTTACCAAGTAAGACGTCTTTCTCCAGGGACTGGTCCCTCCTGATAACATGTCCAAAGTGAATGAGATGAAGTCCCACATCCTCACTTCAAAGAGCAATCTGTTTTTATGTCCTCCAAGACAGATGTGTTCATTGTGGCAGTCCATGGTGTATATTCAGTGTTCTTTGCCAAGACCATAGTTCAAATATGCCAATTCTTCTTCAGTCTTCCTTTTTCATTGTTCAACTCTTGCATGCATATGATGTGGCTGGAAAGACCATGGCTTGGGTCAGGCGCACCTTAGTCATCAAAGTAACATCTTTATGCATCCCCCTCAAATTCGTGTACACCCAGACCTTGTGAATGTGGCATTAGTTGGAAATAGGGTTGCAGATGTAATGGAGTTAAGATGAGGTCACAGTGTAGTAGGAAGGGCTCTAAATCCAGTATGACTGTCCTTACAAGAGGAGGAAATTTGGACACAGAGTCATGGGCACACACAGGGAAGATGGCGGAAATGTCGGTGTGATGCTGCTGCAAGCCAGAGAACATCAAAGACTGCTGGCGACTGCGAGAAGACAGAAGAGCCAAGGATTCTTCCCTAGAGTCTCTAGAAGGAGCATGGCCTGCTGACATCTTGATGTTGTACTTCCAAGCTATGAACGGTTAGGGAAGACATTTCTGCTGTTCCAAGCCATCAGCATGTGATACTGTGGTAGTTGGTAATGGCAGCCCTAGGAGAATAATACAGTTGCCTTCTCTAGACTATAGCAAGCCCCATCTTATTATGTGTAGCCTTAGTCCTTGAAGAGTCCTCTGGTAGCATAGTGGCTAAGGCACTTGCCTGCTAACCAGAAGGCTGGTGGTTCAAACCCACCAGCCACTCCTCGGAAGGAAGGTTGGGCAATCCTACTTCCATAG
>NW_006921656.1:8195188-8208909 GCF_000298275.1 Orycteropus afer afer | reverse complement strand
ATTTGAAGAGGAATTTTAGAGGGATATGATTCAGCCACTCCTCAGAAGGAAGGTTGAGCAATCTACTTCTGTAGTGATACCACCCCAGAAACCCAAGGAAGGGTCACTCTGAATAGGATCTGACTCAACAATAGTGTGTTTGATTTGGTTTGGTTTATGATTCAACTTATAACAGCCTGTACTGAAAGAAATTCATAAACACTTAGAAGGAAAAGTCAAGAAAAAATTCTACAATTTGCTGAACACTTTCTAGAAGCTAGCACTATATTAGGAATATTGTACTTGTGGTGTCCTTTAAGCATCACAACCAACTTACAAGGTCACTGTTGTTCCTGTTTTTCCCACCAAGTTACTGAGGCTCAGAACGTTTATGGCTTTTTCCACAGTGGATGCAGCAGATGGTACCACTGTTCACCAGTGACCATTCTCCCAGAGTGACTAACCATGCCAGTTTCACTGAGACTTTCCTGGCTGTCTTGATTTTGTGTACCATTAAGTCAATTCCACCTTACAACTACCCTTTTGGACAGAGTAGGACTGTCCTACAGGGTTTCCAAGGCTGCAATCTTTATGGAAGAAGACTGTCAAGTCTTTTCTTCAGTGGAGTTGCTGGTGTGATCAAACCACAGACCTTTGGGTTAGCAGCCAAGTACTCAACCATTGTGCCACCATGGCTCCTTGCCCTGGATTTAGGATGCAGGAACCCTTCAGTCCCAGGCTAAACAGGACAGTTGGTCACACTAATCACCCCCTCACCTCGTCATCTGGAAGAACTGCACTTCCTGCCTCTGGGCAAGGTCATGTGACTTACTTTGGCCAATAGAATGTAGAATGTGGGCTGTGAGTCACTTCTGGGTGGACATATTTAACTGCCAGTGTTTAACACTCCAGCTTTCTCCTCCATGGCTGCCGGAACAGATGATGAATGTGTTGATGTGGAAGGAGGTGCCATGCTGAGTCATGCTTGGGGGAGCCTTGCCCTGACAGCTCTCAGACAACTAGCTGACTTCGTGTCAAGCCCCTGAGATTTTGGAGCACTCTCTTACTTTTGACCACACTATTCCATCTTGAAGAGAACTTTAGGAGTATATTTCTATAGCATTCCAGTAATCAAGAAAAGGCAACTTTTGTGTATTTTAAGTAGATTTGGTGAGGAAGGAAAGTTCCATATCGTTAAAATACAGACAGAAAGGAGCCTGTGGAGAAAAACAGACCGAGATGCCTGAGAAAGGAAGGCTTGGGGGTGTGGTTAGAGAGTGAAGCATGGAGGAAGCATAGTGCTGCAGAAATGGAGGACTTCTCTCAGAGCCTTGGGGAGGGCTTGGGGAACAGGTGAGATACAGAGACCCTCTTGGGATGGGGGCGGGCAATGTGCCACAGATGCCATTGTACTCAAAGCAGCAATGGACAGGGGATCTTTGGTAAAAATCCTGGAATAATCCTTCCCCTCTCCGAGGTCAGGTAACTCCTGTATGAAGTAAAGATATGAGCAAGATAATCGCTAGGATTCCTCCAAACTGATGTTTTCTACATACTTGGTATCACCGTAGATACGTCCCCTAGAGTTCCTCTATCTCCAGAAAGCAGAGAGGATCTGGGATAAACTCAAAGAAGAGGTACAATAAATGCTGACCAATCCATTAGGGCTTTTTAATCAACACAATTCATGACAGTAAATGTGAATGGCTGTATAGAGTTCCTAATTTCCTGCTTCTCTCACTAACTATATTTGTATCATAAATGGCATGACATTCAGTTTCCCGGCAAGAAAGACAGGGTAATTAAATAGTTATAGACAGTAAATGTTCCTTCCTACAAGTGAGACAGACATCAAACCAAACCAACCAACCCAATAGAAGGCCCTTCTTTGTGGCGCTCTCTTCCGTCCAGCTGTCAGGAGAAAACCAGGCCTCTTACTGCTCCCCTGGCCTTGTCCAAAAGTCACTGTGTAAATGTAGGTGATGCTCAGGACTCCCTTGCTGGCAGCCCTCAGGTAGAATTGAGTTGTTTCTGTTAGAAAGTGTGTGCATTTAGCAGCATTTTTGGCTAAGCAATTTTCTAAAAATGTAGCTGAAGTTTTGACATATACTTCAAGTTTCAGACACACAACTTTATTTATGTTGAATTTCTACTTTTTAGTGTTGAAAGAGCTCTCTGTAGGTTAGCATCAGACACAGAGAGGTGAAGTCATTCACGTAAGATCACACTCTCTGTTTGCTACAATGGATGCGTGTGCAGGTCTGTGCTGGGGGTTGGAAATGGAAGGAAGGGGCACGTAGCATGCTCTTTACCCTTGGGGAAGCTACTGCTCTATCTTTGCTAGGAACTAGTTCTTTGGACCATGGAAAGTAAGTCAACTCACTCTGCCTGAAAACTTGGGGAAGATGATAAACAGGAAATGTGCAGAATGAAAAATAAGCCAAGGAAGGCAGTATGGAGAAGAGCGGAGACAGAGTGCATGCAAAGACCTGTGGTTGTTGGGTGCCATTGAGTTGATTTCAACTCAAAGTGACCCCATGTGAAAAACTAGAACTTCCCCATAGGGTTTCCTAGGCTGTAATCTTTATGGGAGCAGATCACCAGATCTTTCTCCTGTGGAGCCACTGGGTAGGTGTTCAAACCACAGACCTTTCAGTTAGTACGTGACTGCTTAAATGTTACACCACCAGGGCTCCTTATACAAAGTCTGTTGTTGTTGTTAGGTGCCATCGAGTTCACTCTCTGACTTATAGCAACCCTATGTATGACAGAATGAAACACTGCCTGGTCTTGGGCCATCCTCACAATCCTTGCTATACTTGAGCCCATCATGGCAGCGACTGTGTTAGTCCATCTTGTTGAGGGTTGTTTTAGTTCTCTAGTGCTGCTATAATAAAGTGGATGGCTTTAGCAAACAGAGATTTATTCTCTTACAGTTTTGGAGGCTAGAAGTCCAAATTCAAAGTGCGAACTCTAGGGGTTGGGTGAAGGCCCCTTAACCTTGGGCTTCAGCTCTGCCTCTCACTCCTGGCCCACTGGAGCTGGTGGTGTCTCTTAATGCAGGCAGTTGCTGGCTGCTGAGGGTAACAAACCCAAGGTCAACAAGTAAAATGACACGGTCCCAAGATTATCAAGCAACATAGCAGGCTAGTAGTTCAAGCCCAGGAACAGTCCCAAGATCAGCAAGCAACATGGCAGGCGACTGAATGAAGACTTGGCTACATACAGGGTCCCAGAATGCCAAACAGCTCAGAGACCTTCCTCAAAGTATCTTCTTATATACTGGAAGCACACCACATCCCTAAGACAGCTACTCACCTGCTCATAGTAGATTTCACCATGGAGTTGATTACCAGTCTCATCATGGGAAATAACTACATCTAGCTGCCCAGCTACTCAAAACCAAGCCCCAGCCAAGTCAACATATAACCTTAACTACCACAAGGGTCTTCCCATTTGTCACTGATCCTCCACTTTACCAAGCATGATATTCATCTCTAGGCAATGGTTCCTTCTGACAATATGATCAAAGTAGGTGAGACCAAGTCTGGCCATTCTCACTTCCAAGGAATATTCTGGCTGCACTTCTTCCAAGACAGACCTGTTTGTTCTTCTGGCAGTCTATGGTACTTTCAGTATTTTTCACCAACACCACAACTCAAAAGCATCGACTCTTCTTTGGTCTTCCTTATTCATTGTACAGTTTTCACATGCTATGAGAGGAATGAAAACACTATAGCTTGGGTTAGGTGCACCTTAGTCTTCAAAGAGACATCTTTGCCAATGAAAACCTTACACAAAGGCTACTAGCAGAGAAAACATCATATTCTCAGAAGACAGAATGTTTCCTGGTGTGATTATACATTATAATAATGTGGAAGCTTTACAAAACATGAACCCTGGGCCCCAACTCCAAATCTTCTAACTTAATTGACAGATTGGCTGAGCTTCAAATTTCCTCACACTTCTAGAATTGTTATTTCTGCAACCTTATGTTCAACAGAATAAAACACTGACTGGCCAGTCCTCCACCATCCTCACAATCATTGCTATATTGAGCCCATTGTTGCAGCACTGTGTCAATCCATATCAATTCTTTGTAAAATGGTGAAGAACTGGACCCAAAAGTTCCCAACATAAAGAGATCCTCAGAGGTCTCATGTCATCTATTCCCCTGATCTTCTAGAGAAAGAAGACAGGACTAAAAAGGAGAACTGACTGCTCATAAACATGTAGAAATTGGGAGTCAACATTGGCATGCTTTCAGAAACATTAATGGTACCATCTTCTTACAGGACTGAGTGTGGAACTGGGGTTCCATGAAGCTTTGCTGACTGGTGATGTTTATTTTCAAGCATGAGACCCACTGGCTTTAATCCAGTTCAGAGAAAATATCAGTCTTGGCTCAATCAAGCTTCCTTTGGGAAAAGCTGTTTTGACTGTATAAAACATTTGTCAAGGGTATGGTTTCCATTGTGAATACATGAAAGCACAAGACTTTTAAGGAGGTAAGAGTTAATTCTGCCTTGATTATCAATTGTGATTTTCCATTTATATATGAATGGCTTACATTGGGTGGATTCAGGTGCAATTTTCCTAAAAACACCTTGTAAATCAAGCCAGAGAGGTGCAGCAGGTACTGCGATGTGAAATGGGCTCTACACACAAAGCTACATGGCTTTTCCTTCCTATACAATGTGGAGTTTTAAAATAAGACT
The DNA here is from genome assembly GCF_000298275.1 of Orycteropus afer afer. Lineage (NCBI taxonomy): Eukaryota > Metazoa > Chordata > Mammalia > Tubulidentata > Orycteropodidae > Orycteropus > Orycteropus afer. The sequence goes on along the minus strand of NW_006921656.1, from coordinate 8,204,212 downwards.
TGAATTATAAAATGTCTCAAGTATGCAATACTGTGCTAGTTTAGAAATTAAAAGGTCACAGTAGGTAGAACCAAATAGGGAAAGTATTTGGTTTATGAACTACACAAACCAGTTTTCTGATTATCTCCCACCCTGAGATAATCAAAATTGCTTGAGCTTTCTCTAGGCCTCAGTTTCTTTATCTGCAAATTGAAGTAATATTAAATTCATGAGTATTTTGAAGGTAAAATGTATCTCTTCGACATTTATTAAATATCTAATCAGTAGCAGCATTTGAAATATTTAACAGTTAGATTCAGGCACTGCCCAATCGGAATCAATGCTGCCTATTAAAAAAAAAAAAAAAAAAAAATCCTATAGGAAAATCCCACCTGAATATTCCCCTGTTCTGAATGAGCACAGGTGCTGGAAATGCAAAAATTCATGGACAAGATCTATGTCTTGAGAGATTCAAAGTATCCTGATGAAATATCAGACACATAGAATAAATGCAATACAGTGTCACAATTATAGAACAGATGGTGTCTGTAAAATAGTGGGAGGTTAGAGCATCAGAACCTGTCTAACTTCACAGGGGATAATGACCAGTAGCAGCCCAAAGCTGATCCCTATGAGGTGGAGGTCAGACATACTTCCACTCTCCAACCTTTGTACCTATTTGACACCAGCCACGCTCCTCTCCCCCATGGCACTCTTTTTCTCTGCTGGCTTCAACAATGTGTTGCAATGGCCATACAGAATTCACAGACCATGCTTACAGTTAAATTATTTATTAAGGAAGTAATTGGGTACAACTCAGAATCAGGATCAAGAAGCATGTAGGCTAAGATTGGAAGCTTCCCCTGAATTGGAGAGCATGTCCTTTCCTTCATCAGTGTAGCCCAGCTCTCTCAGTCCTCTTGGCCATGCAAGCAAGCAGGCAGTTCTCTCTGCTGCGCATGCCCTGCATTAGTCCTGTTGGCTTCCTCTGAGCCCCATCAGGATAGGTTTCCGCTCAGCCCCCTCAGGACAGGCCTCTCTGCTTTTGGCCTCCCTGTCATCACCTTCTGCACCAATAACTGACCCACCTCACAGCCAGTGCAGCAGTATTGTTCAGCTCTCTACCCTGCATTCCTAGCAGCAGGTTTCTACAGTCATCATCAATTCTTCCACAGGGCGTCTCTCGGGCCTTTCACTGTCTTCAGTGTTACAGCCCTCAACCCAAGTTATGGCTATTTTAAGAGGTTCCTTGACTTCTCTCTCTGCTTCTTCTCTCTCCTTTCTTCCTTCTGCTTCTGCCTGCCCATCCTCATGGGGTTGGCTGCATACATAAGCAAACTTCTGGTCAGTTTCAAGGTAGGGCCCTCCCTCCTAGGCCATGAACTGACCAATCCCTTCTCAGTAGGCCACAGACACTTCATTTGTATAGTAGGCTACAGTCACTTCATTTGCATAAGTATAATGACCAATCACTGCAAGGTGTGTGAAATAGACCAATCACAGTGCAGGCTGCAGCCTAGAGCCAGACAAAATAGTATCTAGCCTCAAGTTGTTGACAGCTTTCCTAGGAAATGTAAATCAAGCTGGACAAATGAAACAACCCTCTGAGGTAGAAAACCAGAGCAAAAGTCAGCTTCTCAGGGATGAGGGGGGAAATCTCTCAAACTGTTTTTCCAGAGAACCTCATTTTTCCAAAAGACCTCATTTGACCACAGTGCATCATAAGGCAAGTGGCTGGCACATAACAGGCATTCTTGCCTTCACTTTTGGCCTCAATGAGGAATGCAGTCTTCTGCATGGTGAGATCAAGAATTCCTTTATCTAACATAAATGAGAAGAAGAGAGAGAAATCAGGAGAAGATAGAAATATTTAGATCAGAAATAAAAGAAAACCAAATAAAAAATATAACCCATTCAAGTCCTTATCTTATACCACAGAAGTTCTATATGCTAGCTTTTGTTGTTGTTGTTGTTGTTGTTGTTATGTGCCATCCAGTCAGACCCAACTCATAGCGACCCCTCCTTGGGTTTCCAAGGCAGTATCACTACTTAGGAAGTAGATTGCCCCATCTTCCTTTCGAGGAGTGGCTGGTGGATTTGAACTGCCAGCCTTCTGGTTAGCAGTCAAGTGCCTTAGCCACTATAATTGGTCCCTGTTACCCAAACACACAATGGCCTCAATAACCTAAAAATAATAGTTACCTTTTATTTCCAGTAATGCAGGCATTGCACCAACTACTATATATTCATCTTCTCATTTAAACCTCTTCAAACCAACAAAGGAAGTAATATTATCTCTATTTTATAGGGATGAAAACGGAAGGTCAGAGAGATTAAGTGAAGAGCCGAGGTCACTGGACAACAGCTCATTCATGGCTTGGAGATGGCCCCAGGGTCACCATTGGATAAACCCAATGACCTCCTAGAGGCTGCAGAGCAACCTAATCCCTTGCCTTTTTCTCATCTCATGCCAATCTGTTGAACAAAAGACTCTTTCACTCTGAGTCGGAATCAACAGGTGCTTCTTCCTAAAATAAGGCAGCTTCGTAAGTGGAATCACAACTGAAGAGTGCTGTACTATGAAACTGTTAAGAAATCTGTTGCACACTAGAAATATAATCACTTAAGAGTTTCTTCCTCCCATGACATGAATATGCAAAGTGAATATATAAAATGTGTGTGTACATACAATATAGAGAGATATTTACTAGAAGGAGGCTTTGCATTATCCTTGCGTATATAGTGATTTATAGTCTGAATTCACAACAATGACTTGCAATGCAATGGATTTATTGGATTCAGTGTAACAAAGACACATGCCTTTTAAATAAAACTATTACTAAACAGAAAAATAAAGACGGCATCTTCATGATTATCAGCTCAGCCCCCAAAATGTGTATGTACGCTCTATCTCATGGTCTGGTTCAGAAGTTGGTTGAGTCATACATGTTGCTCCCAGGTACCAATACAAGAGTGTTGTTAGCTCTTAAAGTCTGCCAAAGCAGAGGGGCTCAGCAGTTACAGACCAGCCTGAAACGGTTAACAAAGATCCCATGGGGCTCAGTCTGTGACCGTTGTCTGTTCTGATGTCCATTTCTGTATTTCCACTTGTCCCCCTTGCCCATTACCCAAACCTGCCTTCCTCTTTCTCAGTCGTGGAGACCTACCAATATCCTATTTTCACTTTCCAATTTCTGAATACCGCTCTCCTTCCAGGGACGCCTGGTTTCTGTCACTAGTAGCATCTTGCAGTCTCCCAGGCTCTTGCTGCTATGACTCCTGGCCTTCTGGGCTCCTGGCTTCAGAATGAGTCCAGTGGATTTCATTGCTCCATCCTCCTCCTCCTGGCTCCTCCCTGGGATCTATATGCTATGGTTACATTTTATTGCTTTCTGCAATAAGATCACAGGGTGGGGTGCAATAATGCTGTATTCATGGGTCCACACCAGGGGCTAACTCGTCATTCTGATCCAGAGTGGAAAAAAGTGAAGCTCAGGTTTCAAGCCCAAGTCTATTTCTAAATGTTAGGACAGAGTGCATAAATAGCCAAGTTCAGCTAGGGTTGACGTAGTGAATAGGAACTAGAAGAAAGGGAGAATGGAAAAAAGATGTAAGGGACAGTCCAGCTGGAGTCCAACTTGGTGGAAGGTGCAGTCTTCCCAGACAAGAAAGGTCAAGGTCATTTTTCAGCTCTTGTGTTGGCCTTGCCTAACTCACAATCATGGGCTGCCATCCCAGCAGACTACGCTCTTGATTGAAACAATGAAACGATGGTGATGCTTTGGTTTTGGGCCAGATCACATAGTACTAAAGGTGCACAAATAGGAGTTAACTAATACTCATGAGCACTGACACTGACATTATTTTCACGCAATGCCTTCTGCCAAAAGCAATAGGAAGGTACTCTGAGTAATCCAGCCACAATCAGTCTATTACAATGAGCTAGAAATGGACACTATGGAGTAATGGGGTGGCATCAGAAGCAGTGGCGTTTTAGACCTGTATTTTCTGTTAGCACCTGTAGAACGACAAGGGGTATAACTATCAGTGAAAGGGGAACTGATGGTTACGTCTGGCAAAGGAAACCGCTTTGACTGCAAAGCCACTGCTGGCCAGCAACTGATGGCTTCCTGCAATCAGCTCATCAGCTACCTTATTTTAAAGAATAGAAGGATGGCCAATTTCTCCAAGGGAGCAGAGAAGAGCGAGCAGATTCAAGCAAACAGCACTCTGATTCTAAAGTCTATGTGCTTCAGAGGCAACAGAAGCTGTCTCTTGACAGGGACGTAATGGGGCTCTGACACACAGATCCACTTAGAAAGGACAGCTCAGTCGTCGTAACTTTCTCATTAACTTTCAAAAGTCCCTTTGTTAACTAATTAAGAATATTCATTCCATTTCTGTGATGGGTGAAAGACTACGGAGATGAATGAGACACCCTGGCCTCTGCCCTCAAGGAACTTACAATTTAGTGGCAGAGACAGATGTGGAACACGCGACTGGAGCAGAGACCCAGTGTACGCCTTTGCTGCTGCTGGTAAACAGGGTGATGAGGATGCTGAGACAGAGAAGCACAGAGAAGGCAGGGAAAGAGGAAGAGAGAGGAAGAGGAGAGACAGGAAAGATGGAGATGGAACAGAGGATGGAGAGAGAAGGAGAAAGGAAAAAGCGGTTGGTTGTAGACATCAGAAGCACATTATTATTGAGTCCCCAGATGGTGCAAATGGTTAATGGGCTAAACCACTCATCAAAAGGTTGGCGGTTTAAGACCATCAGAGGCACTTTGGAAGAAAGGCCTGGTGATCTACTTCCAATAAATCAGCCATTGAGAACCCCATGGAGCCCGGTTCTGTTCTGGCATGCTTGGGGCTACCAGGAGTTGAAATCAACTCAAAGGCCGCTTTTATCTATCTATCTATCTATTTATTTTCCAGTTAAAACACATTGTCCCATCTCAGACACATCCCCTTCCTTATGAGCTCCCGATTCTCTTAACTCTTCTTTTGGCTCCAGCAACAAAGATCCTGGTTCAGCCTCTACATTCTGTCTCCGCTTGATTCATTAAGTACCTCTCGGTGCAACAACCTTCTGAAATGCATCCTACCTGCTTTGCTTGGTCTCTACACAAATCTTTCAAAAGTCCTCCCTGTGCCTTGGTTTTGCAGATGGGAGGTAGCACCATGGCTCAAACAGAACCTGGCACAGACAAGCTGCACCTGAGATGGGGTTGCCTGGCATCACCCCACTGCCTCAGAGCTGCCTCTAAGCCCTGGAGCATCCATCCGTGTCCCTCAGGGGGAAGGGGAGGGAGTGAGAAATAAGTGAGCCAATATGGCTTTTACAAGAAAAAGACCTAATTTCTTCCCTGACACACATGCAGCTGCCTCAGAATCAAGGATGGAACAGATAACCAACATTCATTTGCCGCTTGAGGAAGTACATGGGGAATGGTCAACACACTTGTTTGCTTTTAATAATGGATCAGACACTAAGTGGAGAACGGAAAGCTCCCAAAGCACCAAAGAAAACAACTGATGTTCTGCCTGCTGCGAATTTCAATGGGGTTTTATCTCAACAAAGTAGCCCTGGTGGTGCAACGGCTAAAGCAGTCAGCTGCCAGCCAAAGGGTCAGTGGTTTAAACCCACCTACTCTCCCCAGGAGAAATGTGGTAGTCTGTTTCTGAAAATATTTACACATTTGGAAAACCTCTGGGGCAGTTCTACTCTATAGGGTTGCTGTGAGTCAGAATTCACTGGATGGCTATCTGTTGGGTTTGGTTTTGGGTTATGACAAACTCTTTTGGAAAGTGACCAGAAGCAAGTTGGAGAGCAGGGAGTTCTCAGACCTCAGCTCCCAGACTGTGGAAGAGGGTGTTCTCTTCCCCAGAGCAGTCAGAGTGTCCGTAGGGTGCCACCCCACCAACACTGCTCACAGGCTGCCACCTGCATGGGAGAAAATGTCTGCTGTTGTTTGCTGCCTTGGAGTCGGCTCGGACTCAGAGTAGCCGTCTGTGTAACAGAAAGAAACACTGCCTGGTTCAGTGCCATCTTGATGACTGTCGGTATGTGTGAGCTCATTGTTCACTGACTTTACCAAACAAACATGATGCCCTTTTCCAGGGAATGGTCATTCCTGAAGACATGTCCAAAGTAAGCAAGCTGAAGTCTTACCACCCTCACTTCTAAGAAACATTCTGGTTTTATTTCTTCTAAGACTGATTTGTTCTTTCTTCTAGAAATCCATGCTATAGCCAACATTCTCTGCCAACACCACAGTTCTAACTCAACAATTCTTCTTCTGTTTTCCTTTTTCATTGTCCAACTTTCTTATGCATATGAGGCAACTGAAAACACCATGGCCTGAGTCAGGCGCACCTTAGTCATCAAATTGACATCTTTGTTTTTTAAGGGAAAACTGTACAATTTAATCTCAAATTGACGGAGCTGCATTTCAATCCCTGGGCCACTCCCTACCAGCTGTGTGACCTTGTGCAAATTACTTGACCTCTCTGAGTCTAGGATAAAACCAAACTCAATAGCAGCAATGCCACTGGAAAGGAAGAAATTAAAGAAGTGGGAAATAAAGTACTAATAGCATCCAATTAACCACCTAGCACTTGGCTCATGGTCTTCCATATGTTACTTAAAAATATTCCTAAAGCTCAAGAGAATCAGACAGTATCAAACAGCTGCCCAAGGCCACATAGCAAGGGTCATGGCCAGGAGCTGAAGCCTAGTTAGAAATCTTTTCCCTGCCCGACCCTATAACACCATCTCCCGGTGGGGCCTGACGACTGACTGGTGTGGGGCAAGTGGTGAGAATGAAGGACCCAGCATTCCTCTCGGGCTCGAATTTTCATGGTGCCATTTTCTGGGAAGACTGGAGGCTGAATGCAAACTTCATGTGGACACACATGTTGTATTTTGGTGTTTGCAGGACAACCGAGGGAGCTCTGGTGGCGTAGTGCCTAAGGCATTCCATTGCTAACCAGAAGGCTGGCAGTTCAAACCCACCAGTCACTCCTCAGAGGGAAGACTGGGCATTCTGCTTCCACAGAAATACCACCTCAGAAACCCAAGGAGGGGTCACTATGAGTCTGAAACAACTCAACGGCAGTGAGTTTGGTTTGTTTGGCAGGACAACCATGTCCCTGTTTTTCCAATCATTGCTCCGGTTTACTCCCCCTTCACCATCAGCCTTCTCGACAACTTAGCTGTGTTGTTTGTCTCCACTTAGCCACCGCCCACTGTCTCCGCAGCTGACTTTTATCTGGTTTGTGCCCTCATCTCTCTAGTCTGAGAGTGCTCAAAATACTCCCAGCCTCCCTTCTAATTCAAATGTCACATCCCTTTTGGGCATGAGTCATGCCTTCCTGTTTTCTCTCTCTCTTTCTTTCTCTGACTGCTCTGCTTGTACCTCATAACCTGGCTGCCTTTGATCCTGATCTCTGGGGATCCTAAGTTCTCTCTCCTCCTCTTCTCTCCTTTTCTCCTCTCTCTTCTGTCTTCTCCTCTACTCTCTCCCTTTCCATACATTTTTCCTGAGGGATCTCATGCACTCCCATAGGGTCAATCATCACCTTAGTATGTGCAGATGAATCCAAAACCCTGCTTCCATCCCAGATCACTCTTCTGAGCTGAGTCTCAGATATCCAACTCCTTCCTGGACAGTTCTAATTGCATGCCTCATAAATATCTCAAACTTCAAACATTAACAACTTACACCAAGCAGGTTTCCTTGTCTTTGTCCAATTTACTTTTCCATACGACAGCCACAGTGGACCTCTAAAAAGTGAATGTGAACATGCTCTGTCCCTGTTGTTGTTGGATGCTGTGAAATCAATTTCCAACTCACAGTGATCCCCAGTGACAGAGTTGAACTGCCCACAGGGTTTTCCTGGCTGTAATCTTAAAAGAGGGAGCTCTAGTAGCATAGTGGCTAAAGGCACTTGACTGCTAACCAGAAGGCTGGCGGTTCAAACCCACCAGCCACTCATCGGAAGGAAGATGGGGCAATCTACTTCCGTAGTGATGCTGCCTTGGAAACCCAAGGAGGGGTCGCTATTTGTCGGGTCCGACTCGATGGCACATAACAACAACAACAACAATCTTAAAAGAAGCGGGTCATCAGGTCTTTCTCCGGAAGAATTGCTGGGTAGGTTTAGATAGTCAACCTTTTAGTTAGCAGGTGAGTGTTCAACTGTTGAGCAACCACGGCTCCTTCCTCTGGACTTGTTGCTGTAGTTGTTACATCATCGAGTTGGTTCTGACTGATAGCCACTCCACTTAAACAGAAGAAAACACTGCACCATCCTCACAATCGTTGCTATGTTGCCAATGTTGCAACCACTGTGTCAACCCATCTCCTTGAGGACCTTCCTCTTTTTTGCTACTCTCTGCTTTCCCAAGGATGATATCCTTCTCTAGGGACTGGACCCTCCTGATAACATGTCCAACGTACATGAAACAAAGTCTCACCATCCATGCCTCTAAGGAGCATTCTGGCTATATTTCTTCCAAGACAGAGTTGTTCTTCTGGCAGTACATGGTATATTTAATATTCTTCGCCAGCACTATAATTCAAAGGCATCCATTCTTCTTTGGTCTTCCTTATTCATCAGATAGCTTTCATATGCATGAAGGTGACTGAAAATATCATGGCTTGTCTCAGGCATACTTTCATCCTCAAAGTGATATCTAACACTTTAAAGAAGTCTTTTGCAACAGATTTGCCCAATGCAGTATGTCATTTGATTCCTTGACTGCTGCTTCCACGGCCATTCATTGTGGTTCCAAGTAAAATAAAATCCTTGACAACTTCAATCTTTTCTCCATTTATCATGATGCTACTTATTTGTTCCGTTGAGAAGACTTTTTCTTTCTTCCCTCATTTGTGCTTGCCTTTGTGTCCCCCACTATACATCCTGTTTTATTTATTTAGTTGCTGTGTAGTTGAATCTAACTCATGATGCCCCATTTATGTCAGAGAGCTCTGGTAGCATAATGCCTAAGGCATTTTGACTGCTAACCAGAAGGTTGGTGGTT
>NW_006921656.1:8193240-8194283 GCF_000298275.1 Orycteropus afer afer | reverse complement strand
CTTTGATCTTCATCAGTAAGTGCTTCAAGTCCTCTTCACTTTCAGCAAGCAAGGCTGTGTCATCTGCACACTGCCTGTTCAGGAGTCTTCCTCCAATCCTGATGCTGTGTTCTTGGTCATATAGTCCAGCTTCTCAGATTATTTGCTCAGCATACAGATTGAATAAGTATGGTGAAAGGATACAACCTCAGTACATACCTTTTCTGATTTTAAACTACACAGTATCCCTTTTGTTCTATTCAAATGACTGCTTCTTTGTCTATGTACAAGTTCTTCATGAGCATAATTAAGTGTTCTGGAATTCCCATTTTTCACAATGTTATCCATAATTTGTTATGACCCACACAGTTTAATGCCTTTGTATAGTCAACAAAACACAGGTAAACATTTTTCTGGTATTCTCTGCTTTCAGCCAAGATCCATCTAACATCAGCAACAATATCCTTCATTCCATACCTTCTGAAACTGGTTAGAATTCCTGGCAGTCCCTTGTTCAGGTACTGCTGCAACTGTTTTTGAATTCAGCAAAGTTTTACTTGTGTATGACATTCATGATATTGTTCATTAATTTGTACATTCTGTTGGATTACCCTTCTTTGGAATGGGCACAAATACGGATCTCTTCCACTCGGTTGGCCAAGTAGCTGTCTTCCAAATTTCTTGGCATAGACTAGTGAATGCTTCCAGTACTGAATCTGTTTGTTGAAACATCTCAGTCATTATTCTGTCAACTCTAGGAGCCTTGTTTTTCACCAATGACTTCAGTGCAGCTTGGACTTCTTTCAATGTCATTGGTCCTTGATCATATGCTACCTCCTAAAAGGATTGAATGCTGACCAATCCTTTTTGGTACAAAACCAAACCGAACTCATTGCCATAGAGTTGGATCTGACTCATAGCGACCCCTCCTTGGGTTTCCGAGGAAGTATCACTACAGAAGTAAAATGCACAATCTTTCTTTTTGGTATAGTGAGTGCGTATTCCTTCCATCTTCTTTTCATACTTCCTGCATCATTCAATATTTTGGCCATGTTGTTGTTGTT
>NW_006921656.1:8189679-8192980 GCF_000298275.1 Orycteropus afer afer | reverse complement strand
GTATTCTTCCCTTTGGGTTTTCTAACTCCAGGCCTTTGCACATTTCATGCCATACCTTGTTTTGTCTTCTTTAGCCATCCTAGCCCCAATGAAACAGTGGGTTCTCATCATTTGGAGAAGAATCAGTCTCTGAGATCTACAAGATGAGAAGCAGAACAGCCTGTCTTCTCTTCCCACAATGTGTGTCTCTGTATCTTTTTTGCCCTTGTAATAATTCAGCTGTGATTAGGTTTAGGAACCACCCTACTCTGGCATGACTTAATTAACATAACAAGAGAAAATCCTATTTCCAAACAGGATTACACCCACAGGTTCAGGGTCCAGGACTTCAATACAGGTAGTCCCTGACTTATGGCAAGGTTTTATTCTGACAACTCTGTCATAAATCAGTTCTGATGTAAGTAAGTGAAATGCTTTTTTTTTTTTTTTTTAAGTTTTCATTACTATTGCCTTTTTTTATCGATAGCTATAAATCCTTTCTTTCTTTGTCTTTGAGTGTTGGCATAAGAATGATAACATCAGCAAATTATATGCTGCAACACTGTATGTAGTACATATTACTAATAATAAGATGTACACAAAAAATGGATTGTAAGTGTGTTTTATCATAACTTGAATATGTTGTAAGTCAGGGACTACTGAACATATTTTGTGGGGATACAATTCAATCCATAACACTCTATGAAAAGCACTGAGGAGAAATGATGAGAGTCCCTGGTCCCTGTTATAAAAGAGGTTACAATTATCCTGGTTGGGGAAAAACAATGCATGTGGGACGTATCAGTGAATTGAGTTGAGTAGAGAAGTAAAAGTGTGGGCATCCATGTGGAAGGTCAAGTGTTCTCTAGTCTCTCCATCAGTGTCCAGCTATTATTAGAGGGAGAAAGGCCAGTTAGCCTTTTGATGACAACAACAACAACAAGAAAAAAGCCTCATGTTAAATTCACAATTAATTAGCTATTTACAAGTAGGGCATAGCTTCCTTCAGAAAGGCCTGCAGTGATTCTGCTCAGTTCCTACAGTGCTCCCAACTTTTCCTATTGCAACATCTCCCAATCAGCACTTCTTAGAATCTGGAGAGCTTGTAACTGATGGGGGAAGAGCCACTCACTGAAGATATGAAATGGCTGCCAGATTACTCTTCAATTTTTAAATTGCTTTGACAAACACAGCAACTTTGAAAAGGAGTAGCTTAGTATTTGTCAAACCAGGAGTGCACTGCAAGACAATTCCAGGCAGCATTTTATGTACGTCACACCACAGTCACCGGCAGCAGAAAAGCAGCCACAAGCACACCCAGTATTCAGGGAAATTGCTAAAACTCTATGATTTGCAATGGATTGTCTGCTCCCTTTCCCGTTCCCATTGCAGATTCTGCAGACCAGTAATTTTGAGTCCACCCATTTATCCCCGTACCATGAGTGTGTGTGTGTGTGGATCTAAACAGTCCTCAGAATGGAATCGCATTCCTTGCTTCCTTTCTGCCTCCTCACTTTCCACATTTATCCATTCATGAAAGACCTACCATCATGTACTGCTGTTGTTGTTGTTATGTGCCGTCGAATCAGACCTGACTCATAGTCACCCCTCCTTGGGTTTCCGAGGTGGTATCACTACGGAAGTAGATTGCCCAACCCTCCTTCTGAGGAGTGGCCAGTGGGTTTGAACTGCCAGCCTTCTAGAGCACCATAATGTATTATCTATGCTAAATTATGTGAGAACAAAGGTGAATAAGACACAGGCTGTGACCTGTAACTCAGTGAGGGTGGTAAATTTTTCCTACTCTTTTCTTCTGTTTCTCCTGTGCCCTTTACATGGTTGCATTATCCTAAGCCTCACAATGCGTCACAATTGTCTGTGCTATTGTCTATGAGTCGGGGCCGACTTGACGGCACATAACAACAACAACAACATTGTCTTTATTTAACTCCTCTCATCTCCCTTCACTACCTCTTCTATTTACAGATCCCACCATTCTGATGACAAGGATGGGCTTGGGAATAAAGTGGACAAATCACAGAAAGTGTCCCTTGTGCCACAGTGATTGATTCAGGGATATTCACACAGCCCCAACTTTATGAGCTGGAAACATTCTTGGCAAATTATCTGCTGGAACTAGTGATAGAGAGATGTTTTCTGTTTGTTTTCATTCTCCATTGATCATGGGAGAGTTACGAGGATGTGACTCTGTCTGATAGCCTTTGCTGCCCCATGGAAAAACCCATGAGAATAAAGATGATATCCAGAGAGAAGTAGTGCTGAGAGTCAGACAGAAAGATCTGTGGTGGCTTCATGTCACTGACTCCTATCCCTGTGGTATCTCTATTCAATATCCTCCCAGTAAGTTGTTTTTTCCTTCTTCCTTATGTGAGATGAGGTTGAGTTTTTGACATTTCAAACTGAAGCCCTAATATGGAACTTGGTACCAGAAGTGGGGTTAAAAGCTTTGGGGACTGATTTTCTTCACTCTTCTTTGCTCCACACAAGGAGAGACCAATAGTTGCACCTTAGATGGCCACTCACAAGCCTTTAAGATCCTAGTAACTCAGAAGGCAGGAATGGATAGAAAAGAAGGACCAATGGTAATGATAACCGCAGGGAGGAAGTGGGAAGTGTGCTATTACACACTGGGGACTGCATTTAATGTCACAAAAGAAAATGTGTATGAACAATTGAATAGAAGAAAACCAATTTACTCTGTAAACTTTCACTCATATCACAAGTAAGAAAAAAAAAAAAAAGGTTTGGGAACTGAAATGTGGAACTGGCTTTGTCAAGATGGAAGAAAGGTGTCTGTCTCTCTGCCATCCTCAGATAGGATGCTGGGAATATTTTGTTGGCCAGGTAGCCTAGAATCTGGTTACATGAATCTGGACAAGTAAAGACTTGACAGATAATGTCAGGGTATTGACTATAGGCTAGTCCTATGGTCTTCAGTTAGAGTCCACAAAGAGGAAGCAAAAAGATTTATCTGAAAGCAAAGGAGCACCTCAGGCATATTTGTGTAAGAAATCTTTTCTGAATGGCCTCAGAACCATAAAGGTCAGGCAATAACATACCCTGTAGAATTGCAAAACTGTGTTTTCTACCCCATGATAAAGTTAATATGACCAAAGACAAGACAGTGAGATATGAGGCAGAAGATGAATTCTCCCTGATGAAGGTAATAATTCTCTACAGCAAGAGCAACTCCACTGCAGTTGTGGGCAGGGAGCAAGATCAGCCTTGCCTTATCGTCCCATCCTGTCCTTCACTTTTCTCTGAGGCATGAGTCAAGACAGAAGCTATTAATCTGAGGCCA
>NW_006921656.1:8181145-8189359 GCF_000298275.1 Orycteropus afer afer | reverse complement strand
CAATCTATTTCCGTAGTGATACTGCCTCGGAAACCCAAGGAAGGGTCGCTATGAGTCGGGTCCGACTCGACGGCACATAACAACAACAACAACAAGACTATCAGCAGACTCAGTAAAGCATGTGAAGTAAAGGTGAAGGCCCAGAATAGGCCTTCTCCTCACTGAACTGCACCTTTCAGAAATGGACAAGGATAATGCTTAATAAGGTAATTCACTCGGTAGGCAGATTCTGTGCCAACCATATTGGTTGAGCAAGAAACTCAGTGTACTGCTAATAAGCAAGATGACAAATGAATATACACTTCCATCCCTACCCACTGAGGTATTATGTATCTGAGCCTGTGGCCATGGCATATCACGTCCTCCTCTTTCCTTTCTTTCCATGGAATTTTTAATGTCATTATTCTATTTTACCTCAGAACTGTCTATTGTAGGAAGTGGGTAGTTATATTTATCATTAGCTCTATGTTTGCAGAATCTTCATGAGCCACAACTAAACTTAGCAAAGAAGCACAGCACTGAAACCCTTAAGTGTCTAGATACAACACTGGGAACAGGAATTCTGTCCATATACACAGTGGGTGTATCATATTAGGTGGGAGCATTTTGGGAATTTCATATATACTAAGAAGTATTTTTAAATATGGTGGGAACTTGAAAAGCTAGACTATACCCAATACACAAATTAAATCTGTGAAATAATTCTTAAATTTGGTAATAGAAATAACCACCATTGACCGTCACTGATGGGGACCCAAATTCAAGTCTAGACTTTTCGTATTACTCTGACCTTCTGGGATTATCTTATGGAAAGATACACGATTTATGCTGGGCCAACCAGAATCTTTTTTGGGAATTTTCTGCTATGGTCATCAAGGAGAGGTCTCTTTTTGTTTTTAGAGCTTCAGGAATCAGCCCCTGGACCATTCGGTGGTAAGTTTCCCTATGCTATGCAAGAAAAACAATCTCTAGGGATTAACGTTGGAAGATCAACTCTGGAAGATCAGTGTTGATCTTCCAATTCCGGTCTCTGATGTCCTCAGAGCTTTACTGATTCTTGTGGTATATCCTGAAATGATGTGAAATAAGCCAGTATCTTTGCTGTTAATTTTCTTTTTGATTAAGGAAGTTAAAAATGGGTTGCTGTCACTTATAAATAGAGTCCTGAAAGGTATCCTAATCTTTTTATGGTGTCACTGGAAATTAGTAAAACATGATACAATGTTCTTTAACTAAGGGAAAAATTTAATCCAAATTAGTAATGCACTGAATGCTTGTTAATTAAGAGGGAATCACTATGAAAGGAAGAATTGATATACATCACTATTAAAAATCTTCCAATTGAAACATTTATTATCCTTTCAAACAATACATTCAGGTGTCATACAAGTTCACTCAGATCATAAATAGCATAGAGCTGAAAAGCAATGGAGGAGAGAGGTTAAGATTCTGGCCTTAGAACAGGCCAGCCCTGGGTTGGACCCTTACTCTATCATCTACTAATGGATGACACTGAACAATTTCATTATCCTTCCTCAACCTGATTTTCCTCATCTTTAAAATTAGCATAAATACTGTGATAGGTGTAAGGATGGACGCAGTAATGTTGTAATAACCCTGTTGTGGTGGTAGGGTTGTTAGTTGCCTTTCAGTAAGTTCCAATTGCCATCTAGTTGGTTTCAACTCATGGCAACTCTATGTACAACAGAACGTACAGCACTGTCCAGTCCCGCACCAGCCTCACAATCCTTGCTATGCCTGAGCCCATAGTTGCAGTCACTGTGTCAATCCCTCTCATTGAGGATCTTCCCCTTTTTCCTTGACCCTCCACTTTACTCAGCATGATCTCTTTCTCCAAGGACTGGTCTCTCCTGTTAACATGACCAAAGCATGAGAGATAATGTGTGGCTTCTCAGGAGCATTCCAGCTGCAGTTCTTCCAAGAGAGGTTTGTTCATTCTTCTGGTAGCTCATGGTATTTTCTGTATTCTTCACAAAGACCACAATTTAAATGCATCAATTCTTCTTGGGTCTTCGTTATTCATTGTCCAGCTTTCACATGCATATGAAACCAAAACCAAACTCACTGCTATCAAGTCGATTAGTAGTTAGCCCCATTAGGTTTCCCAGGCTATAAATCTTTACAGAAGTAGATTGTGCATCTTCCTTCCATGGAGCGGATGGTGGGTTTGAACCACTGACCTTGTGACTAGTAGCCAAATGCCTTATCCACTACGCCACCAAAGCTCCTTTCACATGCATATATGGCTACTGAAAATACCATGGCTTGCCTCAAGAGCACCTTAGTCTTCAAAGTGACATCTTTGTTCTTTAGCACTTGAAAGAGGTCTTTTCAACAGATTTGCTCAGTGCAAGGTGTTTTGATTTCTTAACTGCTGCTTCCATGGACATTGATTTTGGATCAAAGTAAAAGGAAATCCTTGAAAACTTCAAACTTTTCTCCATTTATCGTGGTCCTGCTTATTGGCTGAGTTTGAGGGTTCTTGTTTTCTTTCTGTTGAGGAGCAATCTACACTAAAGGCTGTAGTCCTTGATCTTCATCAACAAGTGCATCAAGCCTTCTTCCCTTTCAGCACTAATCTGATGCCACATTCTTCTTCATATAGTCCAGGCTCCTGGATGACATTTTGTTGTTTTCCATAAACTTGTCAATGGACTCAAGCATATCAAAATGGCCATGAAGATGATGCAGGATCTAGCAAGATTTTAGTCTGCTCTACATAAGGTCACCATGAGTCAGAGCTGACTTGACAGAAACTATAAACAAAAACAACATCCTGGACCTCCAGTGTTTAGACTGATATGAGAGAAAGAAGTGAATTGCTGTATGGTTTAAGCTGCTATATTTGATGTATTTTTGCTATTTAGTAGTGTAGCCTATAATACAACTGCACTATATTCCGTGAAGCAGAATAAATAACCACCCACTGCCATCAAGTCAATTCCAACTCACAGTGGCCCCTGTAAGGATAGCATAGAACTGGCTCATAGGGTTTCCAAGACTTTAAATATTTACAGAAGCAGACTGTGACATCTTTCTGCCAGTGACTGGTTGGTAGGTTCAACTTGCCAACCTTTCAGTTAGCAGCTGAGCACTTAACCACTGCAGTACTACAGGATAAATAAAAAACAAACAAAAAAAAGAAACTCACTGCCATCGAGTCGATTTGACTCATAGCGACCACTCCTTGGGTTTTCGAGGTGATATCTCTATGGAAGTAGATGACCCAATCTTCCTTCCAAGGAGTGGCTGGTGGGTTTGAACCACCAGCCTTCTGGTTAGCAGTCAGATGCCTTAGGCACTATGCCACCAGAGCTCCTCACAGGATAAATAAAGGGAGAGAAAATAATGGGGAAAATGTACACTCAAGATATCTTCTAAGGGGTTTTCTCTTAATTTACAAACAATACCTTCACGTTCATCTAATTGTCCATAACTTAGTCACATGCCTCTACCCAGTGAAAGAGGAGCTTGGAAAATGTAGGGTCATTCAGATGACCATGGACCCAGTAAAGGTAAGAATCAGGGATTCGATTAGTCAGGGAGAAGGCAGGAATGGATGTCGAGGTAACTCATGATATTTGCCACACCAGGCTTTGTCTACCTACATAGGTGTTCAAATCTCATAGAGAGAGAGATTAAAGGAGGTTCTGGAGCTCTGGATCCTTCATAATCTTATGTCCAAGTGTTCAGTTTGTCCTCAGAGTCTCCACTATGTATCTATATACACAAAATAACCAGTCATCATCATGTTGATTCCAACTCATGATGACCCCGTATGCGTCAGAGTAGAATTGTGCTCTGTGCTTCGCAGGGTTTTCAACTGGTGATTTTGGGGAAGTAGATTGCCAGGATATTCTTCCAAGGTGCCTTGCATATGTATATATAAAGAACCTTACTTTCTGATGGGACCATCTCCTACTTCACACTATGTGGAAGGCCCCAGGCAGGGACACTGTCTCCATTTTCCTTTCCAGTGTCCCTCTGCTTTTGCATAGAGTCTGTCACACAACTGTTAATGGTTAACCACAGGGATGACTGCCATTCTGGAGTTTCACCCACCTGTGGTAGAACCCAAACTCCAATAAACAAGCCCTCACACAGAGTTAGAAGTGTTCATTTCCAGTGCTGAGTGCCACCAGGCAACTCAAGATGACGTGAGAAATGGCCTCAAGCAAAGTACAGAGAAACAAGTCATTTAAACCACTCCAACCCTGGCTTTCCTACACAGCCCCTCACTTTTCCATTTCCAATGTAACCAATGGAACACAATTATGAAAACTCAATTAAGATAAGCTTGTCTTAAAAAAATAAACATACATTCAATTTGTACCATTTCTTAGAATTAATTTGGTAGGAAAAAATACTCTCATAATACTATTACATTTCCCATTCAACCCTTAGCCAGAGAACAAGGGCTGCTGGCAGTAATTGCTTTTTTTAATGACTCTCTGCAGCTCAGGGTAAACTCTGCTGTAATTATGGTCTTTCAGGGCAAGTACCTTATGATGAGATTTTGGACAGAGCCAAAGTGTCATTTTGTGCTTTCTGCCTCTTGCCCTGAGAGCTTTTCAGTCTTTCATCTGACACTTATCTCGTAAGCCCATTTAGAGGAATTATCGTTTTCCCTTGAGAAGCTAAGTAGATGAGTGTTAAGGTAAGGGATCTACAGACTGTCCTTAGACTTGGCCTAGAGAGCCCACTCAACCACACATCTCAACCCCGACTTGCACGGAACATCAGATTCACTCATCTCTGCAAGCCTGCTCTCCCACACCTGTGCACAGGTAAGGAAATGAACTCTGGCCCCAGCCCTGGAACCACAGCTCCCAGCTGGATACCACACCCAACTGCAGGGTCTCTCTGCAATGTTCCCGTTCTAAATTCCAGAGGAAGGGAATCTAATTAGCCTTTTGTGGGCCAAGGACCACCTATGTTGCACCAAGTTCTGGCCAAGGAGGAAAGATCATGCGCACAAACATGTTACCCCCGTGGATGGGCCAGAGACACAGTTGCTGGATAGAGGGCTGAGGGTTGATCAGATGACCCAGACAGGTCTACTTAGCAAGCATTATCCCCACTTAGGCGTCCCTGGGTTGTGCACATGGTTGAAAGCTGGATTGCTAATGGCAAGGTTGGCAGTTCAAACTCACACAGAGGAGCCTTGGAAGTAAGGCCTGGTGATCTGCTTCTCACAGGTCACAGCCTTGAAAAGTCCATGGAGCAGCTCTCCGCTGCACACACCAGGACAGCACGAGTCAGAGTCGACTTGACGAAAACTGACAACAACAACATCCCCGTTCACTATGGAGAACCCTGAAGCCCAGATAATTTAAGTTGATCAAGTCAGCTAGCTTGTGAGTGTGTAGATTTGAACTTATTTCTGACTATTACCTGTAATTCCTATTAAATGCAAATGAGAAACCAAACTCACTGCTATCAAGTCTGTTCTGAATTATAGAGTAACTCATTATATAAGACAGAGCAGACCTGCCTATAGGGTTTCTGAGACTGTAAATCTTTGCAGAAGTGGACTGCCACAACTTTCTCCTGTGAAGCCTCTGGCGAGTTCGAACTGCCAACCTTTCAGGGTTAGAGGCTGAGAGCTTACCTGCTGCACCACCAGGGCTCCTTTCTTTTAAATCAGCAGTCTTCAAAGTGGGGTGCACAACATAGTCCATTGGGTTTAGGAAGAAAATGTTAGAACATCTTGTTCTCTTTATTTTACCTTATAAATAATAAAGGTAAATCAAATTTCTGCATTTAATATGCAGATTGACACCAAGGCCTTCCCTTAGTCCACATGTCAAATGTAACATTTATTGTGCAGACAGCGCTGGTTTCCAGCATGGAGACCTTGAAAGTTGCACCCAGGCATCTATTTTCTCCCAGGTGCCTCCAAGGTAGTGCAGTTAATGTGTGCCCAGGAAAGAGAAGTCACCGATTACTTCATGTAATTTTGACTAATTTTACTACCTACCAGAACATGGACAAATTATCTAAAAAATAAAGGTCTGCAAGGAAACTAAGCCTTGAACATAATAATGATAATTATGGAAAAATGGATCAACGAGAAAATGGCAAAGCTATTTGAAATATGGATTTGGAGCCACTATTCTTAATGATAAATCTTGCTTCAAGTGAACACTGAGGCTTGAGATACCAGCTAACAAGAGTATAAAGCTGCTCCCATTAGAAAGACGTTTAACATCTAAGTATCCAGGACAATATTAATAATAATAATATGCTCCAGTGAAGAAAAAGGTTCTCTGCTAGGAAAAGTAAAGTAAAAGGGCATAATTTTTAGATGTTGCTCATTTCATCTTTGTCTCATCTTTTTTCAAGTTGTATTTGGGGTTTCTTATATTGGCTTGAACTGGTCATGTTTGACAGGCTAAAAGGTTGAACACTGGGAATGTCATGTGGTTCATATGTGTTCATAACTACCAGTTTCCATCAAATCCATTCACAATGACCCCACCTGTGTCAGGGTACACCTGCATCCACAGGGTCTTCACTGGCTAATTTTTGGAATCACAGGTCTTCTCCCAAGCTATCTCTGAACAGACACCCTTTGGTGAGCAGCCAAGCACATGAACCATTTCACTGCCCAGTGACTCCATAGCTGCACATGATTTTAGGTAAATAAATATGACTATATTGTAGGACCTGCTAAATTTTTCTGACAGATGGAGTATATGATCAAGTTTTATTGTCTTATGTGATGTTATAAGGAGCCCTGGCTAGTGGCACAATGGTTAACAACTGGGCTGCTAACCAAAAGGTCACACAGTTCAAACCCACCGGTGCATTCTGCAGAAGAAAAGACCTGGCAATATGCTTCTGTAAAGATTGTTGTTGTTAGGTGCCATCTAGTTGGCTCTGATTCACAGCGACCCTATGTACAACCGAATGAAACACTCCCCAGCCTGTGCCATCCTCATAATCCCTGCTTGCTTGAGCCCATCACTGCAGCCACTGTGTCAACCCACCTCATCATTGAGGGTCTTCCTCTTTTTTGCTGACCCTCTACTTTACCAAGCATACTATCCTTCTCCAGGGACTGGTCCCTTCTGATAACCTGACCAAAGCAGGTGAGACGAAGTTTGGACATTCTCACTTCTAAGGAACATTCTTGCTGCACTTCTTCCAGGACAGATTTGTTTGTTTTCAGTATTCTCTGCCAACACCACGATTCAAAGGCATCAACTTTCCCACAGCTGTAAAGATTACAGCCTAGGAAAGTTGATGGGACCTTTCTACTTTGATGTATAGGGTCACTATGAGTTGGAACTGATTCAATGGCAACAACAACAACATGTGATGTTATAATAGAAGAATAGCTTGCTGAGAAGACAGCTTTGGATGGGACCATGAAGGTCTCACAACAGCTGGAGAACTTCTAAAGGGGAGAAGGGTTGACTGAGAGCAGTGCTAGAAACTAGACTAAGAGATGGGCATGAGTCAGGACAAGAAGGCATGGAAGGAAGCACATGATGGCTGGGGGGACTTGCTTTCTCTGGTAGAAAGGTGCAGAACATGGAGACATTCACTACGTGGAAGAGAGTTATCAAGTGATCAGCAGGACAGGGGGCAGGGGTGCTAAAATACTTTAAAGCTACTGCCTGGACATAGTACTGAAGGCCCTCTAAGGCAAAGGACAGGGTTGACTTCAGTGATGGGTGCCTGCCTTTTCTATAAACACTAGATACACATTTATCCAGATAAGTTACAAAATAGATCCCTTAAATAAATAAAAGGAGCCCTGGTAGTGCAAGGGTTAAGCACTCAGCAGCTAGCCAAAAGGTTGGCAGTTCGAACCCACCCACCGCTCTGGGGGAGAAAGACCTGGTATCTGCTCCTGTGTAGAAGACAGCCTAGAAAACCCTACGGAGCAGTTCTCCCGTGTCACATGCAGTCACTATGAGTGGAAAATCACCCCAACAGTGCCTCACAACCACCACCCACTCTTCTAAGATCTCTTTTGCTTGGAGAGCACCCATTTTCTGTTGGCCACCAACACATGACATAGATTTCAGAAGTCAGGTGTGAGTTCGTGACTATTTCTGCGAAAAACTAGACAAAGAAAAAAAAATGGCCACTGTTCAATACTTAAAAAAAAAATTGAATTAAAAAGTTTATCAAAGTAATATGAACTGCTTCTCTCTCTCTCTCTCTCTCTCTCTCTCTCTC